>NC_068941.1:21818174-21919548 GCF_026419915.1 Harpia harpyja
AACAGCACTGGGGATCTGTGCTGTCGCAGAGACGCAACATCTCATGGTGCTCGGCCGCGGCAGAGACTCTTGCCGAAAAGGCAAACATCCGCCTCCTTCTCCCACAAGGAAGGGCCCAGCCCTGAAAGCTCTTGCTGCTCTTCATGGTCCCTTGGCGCCCTATCTACAGGCACAAAAGCACTGGGGATCTGTGCTTTCCCAGAGACACAACATCTCATGGCGCTCGGCCGCGGCACAGCCTCTTGCCGAAAAGGCAAACGTCCGGATCATTCTCCCACAAGGAAGGGCCCAGCCCTGAAAGCTCTTGCTGCTCTTCACGGTCCCTTGGTGCCCTATCTACAGGCACAACAGCACTGGGGATCTGTGCTTTCCCAGAGACGCAACATCTCATGGTGCTCGGCAGCAGCACAGCCTCTTGCCGAAAAGGCAAACGTCCGGCTCCTTCTCCCACAAGGAAGGGCCCAGCCCTGAAAGCTCTTGCTGCTCTTCACCTACGCTTGGCACCCTATCTACAGGCACAACAGCACTGGGGATCTGTGCTTTCCCAGAGACGCAACATCTCATGGTGCTCGGCCGCGGTAGAAACTCTTGCCGAAAAGGCAAACATCCGCCTCCTTCTCCCACAAGGAAGGGCCCAGCCATGAAAACTCTTGCTGCTCTTCACCTACTCTTGGCGCCCTATCTACAGGCACAACAGCACTGGGGATCTGTGCTTTCCCAGAGACGCAACATCTCATGGCGCTCGGCCACTGCAGAGCCTCCTGCTGAAAAGGCAAACGTCCGGCTCCTTCTCCCACAAGGAAGGGCCCAGCCCTGAAAGCTCTTGCTGTTCTTCACCTACACTTGGCGCCCTATCTACAGGCACAACAGCACTGGGGATCTGTGCTTTCCCAGAGACACAACATCTCATGGTGCTCGGCCGCGGCTGAGACTCTTGCCGAAAAGGCAAACGTCCGGCTCCTTCTCCCACAAGGAAGGGCCCAGCCCTGAAAGCTCTTGCTGCTCTTCACGGTCCCTTGGCGCCCTATCTACAGGCACAACAGCACTGGGGATCTGTGCTTTCCCAGAGACGCAACATCTCATGGCACTCGGCAGCGGCTGAGCCTCTTGCCGAAAAGGCAAACGTCCGGCTCCTTCTCCCACAAGGAAGGGCCCGGCCCTGAAAGCTCTTGCTGCTCTTCACGGTCCCTTGGTGCCCTATCTACAGGCACAACAGCACTGGGGATCTGTGCTTTCCCAGAGACGCAACATCTCATGTCACTCGGCAGTGGCACAGCCTCTTGCCGAAAAGGCAAACAACAGGCTCCTTCTCCCACAAGGAAGGGCCCAGCCCTGAAAGCTCTTGCTGCTCTTCATGGAACCTTGGCGCCCTATCAACAGGCACAACAGCACTGGGGATCTGTGCTTTCCCAGAGACACAACATCTCATGGCGCTCGGCCGCGGCACAGCCTCTTGCCGAAAAGGCAAACGTCCGGCTCCTTCTCCCACAAGGAAGGGCCCAACCCTGAAAGCTCTTGCTGCTCTTCACTGTCCCTTGGCGCCCTATCTACAGGCACAACAGCACTGGGGATCTGTGCTTTCCCAGAGACGCAACATCTCATGGTGCTCGGCCGCGGCAGAGCCTCTTACCGAAAAGGCAAAGATCCGCCTCCTTCTCCCACAAGGAAGGGCCCAGCCCTGAAAGCTCTTGCTGCTCTTCATGGTCCCTTGGCGCCCTATCTACAGGCACAACAGCACTGGGGATCTGTGCTTTCCCAGAGACACAACATCTCACGGCGCTCGGCCGCGGCAGAGGCTCTTGCCGAAAAGGCAAACGTCCGGCTCCTTCTCCCACAAGGAAGGGCCCAGCCCTGAAAGCTCTTGCTGCTCTTCACGGTCCCTTGGTGCCCTATCTACAGGCACAACAGCACTGGGGATCTGTGCTTTCCCAGAGACACAACATCTCATGGTGCTCGGCAGCAGCACAGCCTCTTGCCGAAAAGGCAAATGTCCGGCTCATTCTCCCATAAGGAAGGGCCCAGCCCTGAAAGCTCTTGCTGTTCTTCACCTACACTTGGCGCCCTATCTACAGGCACAACAGCACTGGGGATCTGTGCTTTCCCAGAGACGCAACATCTCATGGTGCTCGGCCGCGGCAGAGACTCTTGCCGAAAAGGCAAACATCCGGCTCCTTCTCCCACAAGGAAGGGCCCAGCCCTGAAAGCTCTTGCTGCTCTTCATGGTCCCTTGGCGCCCTATCTACAGGCACAACAGCACTGGGGATCTGTGCTTTCCCAGAGACACAACATCTCATGGCGCTCGGCCGCGGCAGAGCCTCTTGCCGAAAAGGCAAACGTCCGGCTCCTTCTCCCACAAGGAAGGGCCCAGCCCTGAAAGCTCTTGCTGCTCTTCATGGTCCCTTGGCGCCCTATCTACAGGCACAACAGCACTGGGGATCTGTGCTTTCCCAGAGACGCACATCTCATGGTTCTCGGCCGTGGCTGAGCCTCTTGCCGAAAAGGCAAACGTCCGGCTCCTTCTCCCACAAGGAAGGGCCCAGCCCTGAAAGCTCTTGCTGCTCTTCACCTTCGCTTGGAACCCTATATACAGGCACAACAGCACTGGGGATCTGTGCTTTCCCAGAGACGCAACATCTCATGGTGCTCGGCCGCGGCAGAGACTCTTGCCGAAAAGGCAAACATCCGCCTCCTTCTCCCACAAGGAAGGGCCCAGCCCTGAAAGCTCTTGCTGCTCTTCATGGTCCCTTGGCGCCCTATCTACAGGCACAACAGCACTGGGGATCTGTGCTTTCCCAGATACACAACATCTCATGGCGCTCGGCCGCGGCAGAGCCTCTTGCCGAAAAGGCAAACGTCCGGTTCCTTCTCCCACAAGGAAGGGCCCAGCCATGAAAGCTCTTGCTGCTCTTCACCTACCCTTGGCGCCCTATCTACAGGCACAACAGCACTGGGGATCTGTGCTTTCCCAGAGACGCAACATGTCATGGCGCTCGGCCGCGGCAGAGCCTCTTGCCGAAAAGGCAAACGTCCGGCTCCTTCTCCCACAAGGAAGGGCCCAGCCCTGAAAGCTCTTGCTGCTCTTCACGGTCCCTTGGCGCCCTATCTACAGGCACAACAGCACTGGGGATCTGTGCTTTCCCAGAGACGCAACATCTCATGGCACTCGGCCGCGGCACAGCCTCTTGCCGAAAAGGCAAATGTCCGTATCCTTGTCCCAAAAGGAAGGGCCCAGCCCTGAAAGCTCTTTCTGTTCTTCACCTACACTTGGCGCCCTATCTACAGGCACAACAGCACTGGGGATCTGTGCTTTCCCAGAGACGCAACATCTCATGGCGCTCGGCCACGGCAGAGGCTCTTGCCGAAAAGGCAAACAACCGGCTCCTTCTCCCACAAGGAAGGGCCCAGCCATGAAAGCTCTTGCTGCTCTTCATGGTCCCTTGGCGCCCTATCAACAGGCACAACAGCACTGGGGATCTGTGCTTTCCCAGAGACACAAAATCTCATGGCGCTCGGCGTCGGCAGAGCCTCTTGCCGAAAAGGCAAACGTCCGCCTCCTTCTCCCACAAGGAAGGGCCCAGCCCTGAAAGCTCTTGCTGCTCTTCATGGTCCCTTGGCGCCCTATCTACAGGCACAACAGCACTGGGGATCTGTGCTTTCCCAGATACACAACATCTCATGGCGCTCGGCCGCGGCAGAGCCTCTTGCCGAAAAGGCAAACGTCCGGTTCCTTCTCCCACAAGGAAGGGCCCAGCCATGAAAGCTCTTGCTGCTCTTCACCTACCCTTGGCGCCCTATCTACAGGCACAACAGCACTGGGGATCTGTGCTTTCCCAGAGACGCAACATGTCATGGCGCTCGGCCGCGGCAGAGCCTCTTGCCGAAAAGGCAAACGTCCGGCTCCTTCTCCCACAAGGAAGGGCCCAGCCCTGAAAGCTCTTGCTGCTCTTCACGGTCCCTTGGCGCCCTATCTACAGGCACAACAGCACTGGGGATCTGTGCTTTCCCAGAGACGCAACATCTCATGGCACTCGGCCGCGGCACAGCCTCTTGCCGAAAAGGCAAATGTCCGTATCCTTGTCCCAAAAGGAAGGGCCCAGCCCTGAAAGCTCTTTCTGTTCTTCACCTACACTTGGCGCCCTATCTACAGGCACAACAGCACTGGGGATCTGTGCTTTCCCAGAGACGCAACATCTCATGGCGCTCGGCCACGGCAGAGGCTCTTGCCGAAAAGGCAAACAACCGGCTCCTTCTCCCACAAGGAAGGGCCCAGCCATGAAAGCTCTTGCTGCTCTTCATGGTCCCTTGGCGCCCTATCAACAGGCACAACAGCACTGGGGATCTGTGCTTTCCCAGAGACACAAAATCTCATGGCGCTCGGCGTCGGCAGAGCCTCTTGCCGAAAAGGCAAACGTCCGGCTCCTTCTCCCACAAGGAAGGGCCCAGCCCTGAAAGTTCTTGCTGCTCTTCACTGTCCCTTGGTGCCCTATCTAAAGGCACAACAGCACTGGGGATCTGTGCTTTCCCAGAGACGCAACATCTCATGGTGCTCGGCCGCGGCTGAGACTCTTGCCGAAAAGGCAAACAACCGCGTCCTTCTCCCACAAGGAAGGGCCCAGCCCTGAAAGCTCTTGCTGCTCTTCACGGTCCCTTGGCGCCCTATCTACAGGCACAACAGCACTGGGGATCTGTGCTTTCCCAGAGACACAACATCTCATGGTGCTCGGCCATCGGCAGAGCCTCTTGCCGAAAAGGCAAACGTCCGGCTCCTTCTCCCACAAGGAAGGGCCCAGCCCTGAAAGCTCTTGCTGCTCTTCACCTACGCTTGGAACCCTATCTACAGGCACAACAGCACTGGGGATCTGTGCTTTCCCAGAACCGCAACATCTCATGGCGCTCGGCCACTGCAGAGCTTCTTGCCGAAAAGGCAAACGTCCGGCTCCTTCTCCCACAAGGAAGGGCCCAGCCCTGAAAGCTCTTGCTGCTCTTCACCTACGCTTGGCACCCTATCTACAGGCACAACAGCACTGGGGATCTGTGCTTTCCCAGAGACGCAACATCTCATGGTGCTCGGCAGCGGCAGAGCCTCTTGCCGAAAAGGCAAACGTCCGGCTCCTTCTCCCACAAGGAAGGGCCCAGCCCTGAAAGCTCTTGCTGCTCTTCACGGTCCCATGGCGCCCTATCTACAGGCACAACAGCACTGGGGATCTGTGCTTTCCCAGAGACGCACATCTCATGGTTCTCGGCTGTGGCTGAGCCTCTTGCCGAAAAGGCAAACGTCCGGCTCCTTCTCCCACAAGGAAGGGCCCAGCCCTGAAAGCTCTTGCTGCTCTTCACGGTCCCTTGGCGCCCTATCTACAGGCACAACAGCACTGGGGATCTGTGCTTTCCCAGAGACGCAACATCTCATGGCGCTCGGCCGCGGCAGAGCCTCTTGCCGAAAAGGCAAACGTCCGGCTCCTTCTCCCACAAGGAAGGGCCCAGCCCTGAAAGCTCTTGCTGCTCTTCATGGTCCCTTGGCGCCCTATCTACAGGCACAACAGCACTGGGGATCTGTGCTTTCCCAGAGACGCACATCTCATGGTTCTCGGCCGTGGCTGAGCCTCTTGCCGAAAAGGCAAACGTCCGGCTCCTTCTCCCACAAGGAAGGGCCCAGCCATGAAAGCTCTTGCTGCTCTTCACCTACCCTTGGCGCCCTATCTACAGGCACAACAGCACTGGGGATCTGTGCTTCCCCAGAGACGCAACATGTCATGGCGCTCGGCCGCGGCACAGCCTCTTGCCGAAAAGGCAAACGTCCGGCTCCTTCTCCCACAAGGAAGGGCCCAGCCCTGAAAGCTCTTGCTGCTCTTCACGGTCCCTTGGCGCCCTATCTACAGGCACAACAGCACTGGGGATCTGTGCTTTCCCAGAGACGCAACATCTCATGGCACTCGGCCGCGGCACAGCCTCTTGCCGAAAAGGCAAATGTCCGTATCCTTGTCCCATAAGGAAGGGCCCAGCCCTGAAAGCTCTTTCTGTTCTTCACCTACACTTGGCGCCCTATCTACAGGCACAACAGCACTGGGGATCTGTGCTTTCCCAGAGACGCAACATCTCATGGCACTCGGCCACGGCAGAGGCTCTTGCCGAAAAGGCAAACAACCGGCTCCTTCTCCCACAAGGAAGGGCCCAGCCATGAAAGCTCTTGCTGCTCTTCATGGTCCCTTGGCGCCCTATCAACAGGCACAACAGCACTGGGGATCTGTGCTTTCCCAGAGACACAAAATCTCATGGTGCTCGGCGTCGGCAGAGCCTCTTGCCGAAAAGGCAAACGTCCGGCTCCTTCTCCCACAAGGAAGGGCCCAGCCCTGAAAGTTCTTGCTGCTCTTCACTGTCCCTTGGTGCCCTATCTAAAGGCACAACAGCACTGGGGATCTGTGCTTTCCCAGAGACGCAACATCTCATGGTGCTCGGCCGCGGCTGAGACTCTTGCCGAAAAGGCAAACAACCGCGTCCTTCTCCCACAAGGAAGGGCCCAGCCATGAAAGCTCTTGCTGCTCTTCACGGTCCCTTGGCGCCCTATCTACAGGCACAACAGCACTGGGGATCTGTGCTTTCCCAGAGACACAACATCTCATGGTGCTCGGCCATCGGCAGAGCCTCTTGCCGAAAAGGCAAACGTCCGGCTCCTTCTCCCACAAGGAAGGGCCCAGCCCTGAAAGCTCTTGCTGCTCTTCACCTACGCTTGGAACCCTATCTACAGGCACAACAGCACTGGGGATCTGTGCTTTCCCAGAACCGCAACATCTCATGGCGCTCGGCCACTGCAGAGCTTCTTGCCGAAAAGGCAAACGTCCGGCTCCTTCTCCCACAAGGAAGGGCCCAGCCCTGAAAGCTGTGGCTGCTCTTCACCTACGCTTGGCACCCTATCTACAGGCACAACAGCACTGGGGATCTGTGCTTTCCCAGAGACGCAACATCTCATGGTGCTCGGCAGCGGCAGAGCCTCTTGCCGAAAAGGCAAACGTCCGGCTCCTTCTCCCACAAGGAAGGGCCCAGCCCTGAAAGCTCTTGCTGCTCTTCACGGTCCCATGGCGCCCTATCTACAGGCACAACAGCACTGGGGATCTGTGCTTTCCCAGAGACGCACATCTCATGGTTCTCGGCTGTGGCTGAGCCTCTTGCCGAAAAGGCAAACGTCCGGCTCCTTCTCCCACAAGGAAGGGCCCAGCCCTGAAAGCTCTTGCTGCTCTTCACGGTCCCTTGGCGCCCTATCTACAGGCACAACAGCACTGGGGATCTGTGCTTTCCCAGAGACGCAACATCTCATGGCGCTCGGCCGCGGCACAGCCTCTTGCCGAAAAGGCAAACGTCCGGCTCCTTCTCCCACAAGGAAGGGCCCAGCCCTGAAAGCTCTTGCTGCTCTTCATGGTCCCTTGGCGCCCTATCTACAGGCACAACAGCACTGGGGATCTGTGCTTTCCCAGAGACGCACATCTCATGGTTCTCGGCCGTGGCTGAGCCTCTTGCCGAAAAGGCAAACGTCCGGCTCCTTCTCCCACAAGGAAGGGCCCAGCCCTGAAAGCTCTTGCTGCTCTTCACCTTCGCTTGGAACCCTATATACAGGCACAACAGCACTGGGGATCTGTGCTTTCCCAGAGACGCAACATCTCATGGCGCTCGGCCGCGGCAGAGCGTCTTGCCGAAAAGGCAAACGTCCGGTTCCTTCTCCCACAAGGAAGGGCCCAGCCCTGAAAGCTCTTGCTGCTCTTCACCTACCCTTGGCGCCCTATCTACAGGCACAACAGCACTGGGCATCTGTGCTTTCCCAGAGACGCAACATGTCATGGCGCTCGGCCGCGGCAGAGCCTCTTGCCGAAAAGGCAAACGTCCGGCTCCTTCTCCCACAAGGAAGGGCCCAGCCCTGAAAGCTCTTGCTGCTCTTCACGGTCCCTTGGCGCCCTATCTACAGGCACAACAGCACTGGGGATCTGTGCTTTCCCAGAGACGCAACATCTCATGGCACTCGGCCGCGGCACAGCCTCTTGCCGAAAAGGCAAATGTCCGTATCGTTGTCCCATAAGGAAGGGCCCAGCCCTGAAAGCTCTTGCTGTTCTTCACCTACACTTGGCGCCCTATCTACAGGCACAACAGCACTGGGGATCTGTGCTTTCCCAGAGACGCAACATCTCATGGCGCTCGGCCACGGCAGAGCCTCTTGCCGAAAAGGCAAACAACCGGCTCCTTCTCCCACAAGGAAGGGCCCAGCCATGAAAGCTCTTGCTGCTCTTCATGGTCCCTTGGCGCCCTATCAACAGGCACAACAGCACTGGGGATCTGTGCTTTCCCAGAGACACAACATCTCATGGCGCTCGGCCATTGCAGAGCCTCTTGCCGAAAAGGCAAACGTCCGGCTCCTTCTCCCACAAGGAAGGGCCCAGCCCTGAAAGCTCTTGCTGCTCTTCACTGTCCCTTGGTGCCCTATCTAAAGGCACAACAGCACTGGGGATCTGTGCTTTCCCAGAGACGCAACATCTCATGGTGCTCGGCCGCGGCTGAGACTCTTGCCGAAAAGGCAAACAACCGCGTCCTTCTCCCACAAGGAAGGGCCCAGCCATGAAAGCTCTTGCTGCTCTTCACGGTCCCTTGGCGCCCTATCTACAGGCACAACAGCACTGGGGATCTGTGCTTTCCCAGAGACACAACATCTCATGGTGCTCGGCCATCGGCAGAGCCTCTTGCCGAAAAGGCAAACGTCCGGCTCCTTCTCCCACAAGGAAGGGCCCAGCCCTGAAAGCTCTTGCTGCTCTTCACCAACGCTGGAACCCTATCTACAGGCACAACAGCACTGGGGATCTGTGCTTTCCCAGAAACGCAACATCTCATGGTTCTCGGCCGTGGCTGAGCCTCTTGCCGAAAAGGCAAACGTCCGGCTCCTTCTCCCACAAGGAAGGGCCCAGCCCTGAAAGCTCTTGCTGCTCTTCACCTTCGCTTGGAACCCTATCTACAGGCACAACAGCACTGGGGATCTGTGCTTTCCCAGAGACGCAACATCTCATGGTGCTCGGCCGCGGCAGAGACTCTTGCCGAAAAGGAAAACATCCGCCTCCTTCTCCCACAAGGAAGGGCCCAGCCATGAAAGCTCTTGCTGCTCTCAATGGTCCCTTGGCGCCCTATCTACAGGCACAACAGCACTGGGGATCTGTGCTTTCCCAGAGACGCAACATCTCATGGCGCTCGGCCCGCGGCAGAGCCTCTTGCCGAAAAGGCAAACGTCCGGCTCCTTCTCCCACAAGGAAGGGCCCAGCCCTGAAAGCTCTTGCTGCTCTTCACCTACCCTTGGCGCCCTATCTACAGGCACAACAGCACTGGGGATCTGTGCTTTCCCAGAGACGCAACATCTCATGGCGCTCGGCCCGCGGCAGAGCCTCTTGCCGAAAAGGCAAACGTCCGGCTCCTTCTCCCACAAGGAAGGGCCCAGCCCTGAAAGCTCTTGCTGCTCTTCACTGTCCCTTGGTGCCCTATCTAAAGGCACAACAGCACTGGGGATCTGTGCTTTCCCAGAGACGCAACATCTCATGGTGCTCGGCAGCAGCACAGCCTCTTGCCTAAATGGCAAACGTCCGGCTCCTTCTCCCACAAGGAAGGGCCCAGCCCTGAAAGCTCTGGCTGTTCTTCACCTACTCTTGGCGCCCTATCTACAGGCACAACAGCACTGGGGATCTGTGCTTTCCCAGAGACGCAACATCTGAAGGTGCTCGGCCGCGGCAGAGACTCTTGCCGAAAAGGCAAACATCCGCCTCCTTCTCCCACAAGGAAGGGCCCAGCCCTGAAAGCTCTTGCTGCTCTTCACGGTCCCTTGGCGCCCTATCTACAGGCACAACAGCATTGGGGATCTGTGCTTTCCCAGAGACACAACATCTCATGGTGCTCGGCCATCGGCAGAGCCTCTTGCCGAAAAGGCAAACGTCCGGCTCCTTCTCCCACAAGGAAGGGCCCAGCCCTGAAAGCTCTTGCTGATCTTTACGGTCCCTTGGTGCCCTATCTACAGGCACAACAGCACTGGGGATCTGTGCTTTCCCAGAACCGCAACATCTCATGGCGCTCGGCCACTGCAGAGCTTCTTGCCGAAAAGGCAAACGTCCGGCTCCTTCTCCCACAAGGAAGGGCCCAGCCCTGAAAGCTGTGGCTGCTCTTCACAGTCCCATGGTGCCCTATCTACAGGCACAACAGCACTGGGGATCTGTGCTTTCCCAGAGACGCACATCTCATGGTTCTCGGCTGTGGCAGAGCCTCTTGCCGAAAAGGCAAACGTCCGGCTCCTTCTCCCACAAGGAAGGGCCCAGCCCTGAAAGCTCTTGCTGCTCTTCACGGTCCCTTGGCGCCCTATCTACAGGCACAACAGCACTGGGGATCTGTGCTTTCCCAGAGACGCAACATCTCATGGCGCTCGGCCGCGGCAGAGCCTCTTGCCGAAAAGGCAAACGTCCGGCTCCTTCTCCCACAAGGAAGGGCCCAGCCCTGAAAGCTATTGCTGCTCTTCATGGTCCCTTGGCGCCCTATCTACAGGCACAACAGCACTGGGGATCTGTGCTTTCCCAGAGACGCACATCTCATGGTTCTCGGCCGTGGCTGAGCCTCTTGCCGAAAAGGCAAACGTCCGGCTCCTTCTCCCACAAGGAAGGGCCCAGCCCTGAAAGCTCTTGCTGCTCTTCACCTTCGCTTGGAACCCTATATACAGGCAAAACAGCACTGGGGATCTGTGCTTTCCCAGAGACGCAACATCTCATGGCGCTCGGCCGCGGCAGAGCCTCTTGCCGAAAAGGCAAACGTCCGGTTCCTTCTCCCACAAGGAAGGGCCCAGCCCTGAAAGCTCTTGCTGCTCTTCACGGTCCCTTGGCGCCCTATCTACAGGCACAACAGCACTGGGGATCTGTGCTTTCCCAGAGACGCAACATCTCATGGCACTCGGCCGCGGCACAGCCTCCTGCCGAAAAGGCAAATGTCCGTATCGTTGTCCCATAAGGAAGGGCCCAGCCCTGAAAGCTCTTTCTGTTCTTCACCTACACTTGGCGCCCTATCTACAGGCACAACAGCACTGGGGATCTGTGCTTTCCCAGAGACGCAACATCTCATGGCGCTCGGCCACGGCAGAGGCTCTTGCCGAAAAGGCAAACAACCGGCTCCTTCTCCCACAAGGAAGGGCCCAGCCATGAAAGCTCTTGCTGCTCTTCATGGTCCCTTGGCGCCCTATCAACAGGCACAACAGCACTGGGGATCTGTGCTTTCCCAGAGACACAACATCTCATGGCGCTCGGCGTCGGCAGAGCCTCTTGCCGAAAAGGCAAACGTCCGGCTCCTTCTCCCACAAGGAAGGGCCCAGCCCTGAAAGCTCTTGCTGCTCTTCACTGTCCCTTGGTGCCCTATCTAAAGGCACAACAGCACTGGGGATCTGTGCTTTCCCAGAGACGCAACATCTCATGGTGCTCGGCCGCGGCTGAGACTCTTGCCGAAAAGGCAAACAACCGCGTCCTTCTCCCACAAGGAAGGGCCCAGCCCTGAAAGCTCTTGCTGCTCTTCACGGTCCCTTGGCGCCCTATCTACAGGCACAACAGCACTGGGGATCTGTGCTTTCCAAGAGACACAACATCTCATGGTGCTCGGCCATCGGCAGAGCCTCTTGCCGAAAAGGCAAACGTCCGGCTCCTTCTCCCACAAGGAAGGGCCCAGCCCTGAAAGCTCTTGCTGCTCTTCACCTACGCTTGGAACCCTATCTACAGGCACAACAGCACTGGGGATCTGTGCTTTCCCAGAAACGCAACATCTCATGGCGCTCGGTCGCGGCACAGCCTCTTGCCGAAAAGGCAAACGTCTGGCTCCTTCTCCCACAAGGAAGGGCCCAGCCCTGAAAGCTCTTGCTGCTCTTCACCTACCCTTGGCGCCCTATCTACAGGCACAACAGCACTGGGAATCTGTGCTTTCCCAGAGACGCACATCTCATGGTTCTCGGCCGTGGCTGAGCCTCTTGCCGAAAAGGCAAACGTCCGGCTCCTTCTCCCACAAGGAAGGGCCCAGCCCTGAAAGCTCTTGCTGCTCTTCACGGTCCCTTGGCGCCCTATCTACAGGCACAACAGCACTGGGGATCTGTGCTTTCCCAGAGACGCAACATCTCATGGTGCTCGGCAGCGGCAGAGACTCTTGCCGAAAAGGAAAACATCCGCCTCCTTCTCCCACAAGGAAGGGCCCAGCCCTGAAAGCTCTTGCTGCTCTCAATGGTCCCTTGGCGCCCTATCTACAGGCACAACAGCACTGGGGATCTGTGCTTTCCCAGAGACGCAACATCTCATGGCGCTCGGCCGCGGCAGAGCCTCTTGCCGAAAAGGCAAACGTCCGGCTCCTTCTCCCACAAGGAAGGGCCCAGCCCTGAAAGCTCTTGCTGCTCTTCACCTACCCTTGGCGCCCTATCTACAGGCACAACAGCACTGGGGATCTGTGCTTTCCCAGAGACGCAACATCTCATGGCACACGGCAGCGGCAGAGGCTCTTGCCGAAAAGGCAAACGTCCGGCTCCTTCTCCCACAAGGAAGGGCCCAGCCCTGAAAGCTCTTGCTGCTCTTCACTGTCCCTTGGTGCCCTATCTAAAGGCACAACAGCACTGGGGATCTGTGCTTTCCCAGAGACGCAACATCTCATGGTGCTCGGCAGCAGCACAGCCTCTTGCCTAAATGGCAAACGTCCGGCTCCTTCTCCCACAAGGAAGGGCCCAGCCCTGAAAGCTCTGGCTGTTCTTCACCTACCCTTGGCGCCCTATCTACAGGCACAACAGCACTGGGGATCTGTGCTTTCCCAGAGACGCAACATCTGAAGGTGCTCGGCCGCGGCAGAGACTCTTGCCGAAAAGGCAAACATCCGCCTCCTTCTCCCACAAGGAAGGGCCCAGCCCTGAAAGCTCTTGCTGCTCTTCATGGTCCCTTGGCGCCCTATCTACAGGCACAACAGCACTGGGGATCTGTGCTTTCCCAGAGACACAACATCTCATGGCGCTCGGCCGCGGCAGAGACTCTTGCCGAAAAGGCAAACGTCCGGCTCCTTCTCCCACAAGGAAGGGCCCAGCCCTGAAAGCTCTTGCTGTTCTTCACCTACCCTTGGCGCCCTATCTACAGGCACAACAGCACTGGGCATCTGTGCTTTCCCAGAGACGCAACATCTCATGGCGCTCGGCCACTGCAGAGCTTCTTGCCGAAAAGGCAAACGTCTGGCTCCTTCTCCCACAAGGAAGGGCCCAGCCCTGAAAGCTCTTGCTGCTCTTCACGGTCCCTTGGCGCCCTATCTACAGGCACAACAGCACTGGGGATCTGTGCTTTCCCAGAGACACAACATCTCATGGCGCTCGGCCGCGGCAGAGACTCTTGCCGAAAAGGAAAACGTCCGGCTCCTTCTCCCACAAGGAAGGGCCCAGCCCTGAAAGCTCTTGCTGCTCTTCATGGTCCCTTGGCGCCCTATCTACAGGCACAACAGCACTGGGGATATGTGCTTTCCCAGAGACACAACATCTCATGGCGCTTGGCCACGGCAGAGACTCTTGCCGAAAAGGCAAACGTCCGGCTCCTTCTCCCACAAGGAAGGGCCCAGCCCTGAAAGCTCTTGCTGCTCTTCACCTACCCTTGGCGCCCTATCTACAGGCACAACAGCACTGGGGATCTGTGCTTTCCCAGAGACGCAACATCTCATGGCACTCGGCAGCGGCACAGCCTCTTGCCGAAAAGGCAAACGTCCGGCTCCTTCTCCCACAAGGAAGGGCCCAGCCCTGAAAGCTCTTGCTGCTCTTCACGGTCCCTTGGTGCCCTGTCTACAGGCACAACAGCACTGGGGATCTGTGCTTTCCCAGAGACGCAACATCTCATGGTGCTCGGCAGCAGCACAGCCTCTTGCCGAAAAGGCAAACGTCCGGCTCCTTCTCCCACAAGGAAGGGCCCAGCCCTGAAAGCTCTGGCTGTTCTTCACCTACCCATGGCGCCCTATCTACAGGCACAACAGCACTGGGCATCTGTGCTTTCCCAGAGACGCAACATCTCATGGTGCTCGGCCGCGGCAGAGACTCTTGCCGAAAAGGCAAACATCCGGCTCCTTCTCCCACAAGGAAGGGCCCAGCCCTGAAAGCTCTTGCTGCTCTTCACCTACCCTTGGCGCCCTATCTACAGGCACAACAGCACTGGGGATCTGTGCTTTCCCAGAGACGCACATCTCATGGTTCTCGGCCGTGGGTGAGCCTCTTGCCGAAAAGGCAAACGTCCGGCTCCTTCTCCCAAAAGGAAGGGCCCAGCCCTGAAAGCTCTTGCTGCTCTTCACCTTCGCTTGGAACCCTATCTACAGGCACAACAGCACTGGGGATCTGTGCTTTCCCAGAGACGCAACATCTCATGGCGCTCGGCCACGGCAGAGGCTCTTGCCGAAAAGGCAAACAACCGGCTCCTTCTCCCACAAGGAATGGCCCAGCCATGAAAGCTCTTGCTGCTCTTCATGGTCCCTTGGCGCCCTATCAACAGGCACAACAGCACTGGGGATCTGTGCTTTCCCAGAGACACAACATCTCATGGCGCTCGGCGTCGGCAGAGCCTCTTGCCGAAAAGGCAAACGTCCGGCTCCTTCTCCCACAAGGAAGGGCCCAGCCCTGAAAGCTCTTGCAGTTCTTCACTTACCCTTGGCGCCCTATCTACAGGCAAAACAGCACTGGGCATCTGTGCTTTCCCAGAGACGCAACATCTCATGGTGCTCGGACGCGGCTGAGAATCTTGCCAAAAAGGCAAACAACCGCCTCCATCTCCCACAAGGAAGGGCCCAGCCATGAAAGCTCTTGCTGCTCTTCACGGTCCCTTGGTGCCCTATCTACAGGCACAACAGCACTGGGGATCTGTGCTTTCCCAGAGACGCAACATCTCATGGTGCTCGGCAGCAGCACAGCCTCTTGCCGAAAAGGCAAATGTCCGTATCCTTGTCCCATAAGGAAGGGCCCAGCCCTGAAAGCTCTTGCTGTTCTTCACCTACACTTGGCGCCCTATCTACAGGCACAACAGCACTGGGGATCTGTGCTTTCCCAGAGACGCAACATCTCATGGTGCTCGGCCGCGGCAGAGACTCTTGCCGAAAAGGCAAACATCCGGCTCCTTCTCCCACAAGGAAGGGCCCAGCCCTGAAAGCTCTTGCTGCTCTTCATGGTCCCTTGGCGCCCTATCTACAGGCACAACAGCACTGGGGATCTGTGCTTTCCCAGAGACACAACATCTCATGGCGCTCGGCCGCGGCAGAGCCTCTTACCGAAAAGGCAAACGTCCGGCTCCTTCTCCCACAAGGAAGGGATCAGCCCTGAAAGCTCTTGCTGCTCTTCACTGTCCCTTGGCGCCCTATCTACAGGCACAACAGCACTGGGGATCTGTGCTTTCCCAGAACCGCAACATCTCATGGCGCTCGGCCACTGCAGAGCTTCTTGCCGAAAAGGCAAACGTCCGGCTCCTTCTCCCACAAGGAAGGGCCCAGCCCTGAAAGCTGTGGCTGCTCTTCACCTACGCTTGGCACCCTATCTACAGGCACAACAGCACTGGGGATCTGTGCTTTCCCAGAGACGCAACATCTCATGGTGCTCGGCAGCGGCAGAGACTCTTGCCGAAAAGGCAAACATCCGCCTCCTTCTCCCACAAGGAAGGGCCCAGCCCTGAAAGCTCTTGCTGCTCTTCATGGTCCCTTGGCGCCCTATCTACAGGCACAACAGCACTGGGGATCTGTGCTTTCCCAGAGACGCACATCTCATGGTTCTCGGCCGTGGCTGAGCCTCTTGCCGAAAAGGCAAACGTCCGGCTCCTTCTCCCACAAGGAAGGGCCCAGCCCTGAAAGCTCTTGCTGCTCTTCACCTTCGCTTGGAACCCTATATACAGGCACAACAGCACTGGGGATCTGTGCTTTCCCAGAGACGCAACATCTCATGGTGCTTGGCCGCGGCAGAGACTCTTGCCGAAAAGGCAAACATCCGCCTCCTTCTCCCACAAGGAAGGGCCCAGCCCTGAAAGCTCTTGCTGCTCTTCATGGTCCCTTGGTGCCCTATCTACAGGCACAACAGCACTGGGGATCTGTGCTTTCCCAGAGACACAACATCTCATGGCGCTCGGCCGCGGCAGAGCCTCTTGCCGAAAAGGCAAACGTCCGGTTCCTTCTCCCACAAGGAAGGGCCCAGCCCTGAAAGCTCTTCCTGCTCTTCACCTACCCTTGGCGCCCTATCTACAGGCACAACAGCACTGGGGATCTGTGCTTTCCCAGAGACGCAACATGTCATGGCGCTCGGCCGCGGCAGAGCCTCTTGCCGAAAAGGCAAACGTCCGGCTCCTTCTCCCACAAGGAAGGGCCCAGCCCTGAAAGCTCTTGCTGCTCTTCACGGTCCCTTGGCACCCTATCTACAGGCACAACAGCACTGGGGATCTGTGCTTTCCCAGAGACGCAACATCTCATGGCACTCGGCCGCGGCACAGCCTCTTGCCGAAAAGGCAAATGTCCGTATCCTTGTCCCATAAGGAAGGGCCCAGCCCTGAAAGCTCTTTCTGTTCTTCACCTACACTTGGCGCCCTATCTACAGGCACAACAGCACTGGGGATCTGTGCTTTCCCAGAGACGCAACATCTCATGGCGCTCGGCCACGGCAGAGGCTCTTGCCGAAAAGGCAAACAACCGGCTCCTTCTCCCACAAGGAAGGGCCCAGCCATGAAAGCTCTTGCTGCTCTTCATGGTCCCTTGGCGCCCTATCAACAGGCACAACAGCACTGGGGATCTGTGCTTTCCCAGAGACACAAAATCTCATGGCGCTCGGCGTCGGCAGAGCCTCTTGCCGAAAAGGCAAACGTCCGGCTCCTTCTCCCACAAGGAAGGGCCCAGCCCTGAAAGCTCTTGCTGCTCTTCACTGTCCCTTGGTGCCCTATCTAAAGGCACAACAGCACTGGGGATCTGTGCTTTCCCAGAGACGCAACATCTCATGGTGCTCGGCCGCGGCTGAGACTCTTGCCGAAAAGGCAAACAACCGGCTCCTTCTCCCACAAGGAAGGGCCCAGCCCTGAAAGCTCTTGCTGCTCTTCACGGTCCCTTGGCGCCCTATCTACAGGCACAACAGCACTGGGGATCTGTGCTTTCCCAGAGACACAACATCTCATGGTGCTCGGCCATCGGCAGAGCCTCTTGCCGAAAAGGCAAACGTCCGGCTCCTTCTCCCACAAGGAAGGGCCCAGCCCTGAAAGCTCTTGCTGCTCTTCACCTACGCTTGGAACCCTATCTACAGGCACAACAGCACTGGGGATCTGTGCTTTCCCAGAACCGCAACATCTCATGGCGCTCGGCCGCGGCAGAGCTTCTTGCCGAAAAGGCAAACGTCCGGCTCCTTCTCCCACAAGGAAGGGCCCAGCCCTGAAAGCTGTGGCTGCTCTTCACCTACGCTTGGCACCCTATCTACAGGCACAACAGCACTGGGGATCTGTACTTTCCCAGAGACGCAACATCTCATGGTGCTCGGCAGCGGCAGAGCCTCTTGCCGAAAAGGCAAACGTCCGGCTCCTTCTCCCACAAGGAAGGGCCCAGCCCTGAAAGCTCTTGCTGCTCTTCACGGTCCCAGGGCGCCCTATCTACAGGCACAACAGCACTGGGGATCTGTGCTTTCCCAGAGACGCACATCTCATGGTTCTCGGCTGTGGCTGAGCCTCTTGCCGAAAAGGCAAACGTCCGGCTCCTTCTCCCACAAGGAAGGGCCCAGCCCTGAAAGCTCTTGCTGCTCTTCACGGTCCCTTGGCGCCCTATCTACAGGCACAACAGCACTGGGGATCTGTGCTTTCCCAGAGACGCAACATCTCATGGCGCTCGGCCGCGGCAGAGCCTCTTGCCGAAAAGGCAAACGTCCGGCTCCTTCTCCCACAAGGAAGGGCCCAGCCCTGAAAGCTCTTGCTGCTCTTCATGGTCCCTTGGCGCCCTATCTACAGGCACAACAGCACTGGGGATCTGTGCTTTCCCAGAGACGCACATCTCATGTTGCTCGGCCGTGGCTGAGCCTCTTGCCGAAAAGGCAAACGTCCGGCTCCTTCTCCCACAAGGAAGGGCCCAGCCCTGAAAGCTCTTGCTGCTCTTCACCTTCGCTTGGAACCCTATATACAGGCACAACAGCACTGGGGATCTGTGCTTTCCCAGAGACGCAACATCTCATGGTGCTCGGCCGCGGCAGAGACTCTTGCCGAAAAGGCAAACATCCGCCTCCTTCTCCCACAAGGAAGGGCCCAGCCCTGAAAGCTCTTGCTGCTCTTCATGGTCCCTTGGCGCCCTATCTACAGGCACAACAGCACTGGGGATCTGTGCTTTCCCAGAGACACAACATCTCATGGCGCTCGTCCGCGGCATAGCCTCTTGCCGAAAAGGCAAACGTCCGGTTCCTTCTCCCACAAGGAAGGGCCCAGCCCTGAAAGCTCTTCCTGCTCTTCACCTACCCTTGGCGCCCTATCTACAGGCACAACAGCACTGGGGATCTGTGCTTTCCCAGAGACGCAACATGTCATGGCGCTCGGCCGCGGCAGAGCCTCTTGCCGAAAAGGCAAACGTCCGGCTCCTTCTCCCACAAGGAAGGGCCCAGCCCTGAAAGCTCTTGCTGCTCTTCACGGTCCCTTGGCGCCCTATCTACAGGCACAACAGCACTGGGGATCTGTGCTTTCCCAGAGACGCAACATCTCATGGCACTCGGCCGCGGCACAGCCTCTTGCCGAAAAGGCAAATGTCCGTATCCTTGTCCCATAAGGAAGGGCCCAGCCCTGAAAGCTCTTTCTGTTCTTCACCTACACTTGGCGCCCTATCTACAGGCACAACAGCACTGGGGATCTGTGCTTTCCCAGAGACACAACATCTCATGGCGCTCGGCCACGGCAGAGGCTCTTGCCGAAAAGGCAAACAACCGGCTCCTTCTCCCACAAGGAAGGGCCCAGCCATGAAAGCTCTTGCTGCTCTTCATGGTCCCTTGGCGCCCTATCAACAGGCACAACAGCACTGGGGATCTGTGCTTTCCCAGAGACACAAAATCTCATGGCGCTCGGCGTCGGCAGAGCCTCTTGCCGAAAAGGCAAACGTCCGGCTCCTTCTCCCACAAGGAAGGGCCCAGCCCTGAAAGCTCTTGCTGCTCTTCACTGTCCCTTGGTGCCCTATCTAAAGGCACAACAGCACTGGGGATCTGTGCTTTCCCAGAGACGCAACATCTCATGGTGCTCGGCCGCGGCTGAGACTCTTGCCGAAAAGGCAAACGTCCGGCTCCTTCTCCCACAAGGAAGGGCCCAGCCCTGAAAGCTCTTGCTGCTCTTCACGGTCCCAGGCGCCCTATCTACAGGCACAACAGCACTGGGGATCTGTGCTTTCCCAGAGACACAACATCTCATGGTGCTCGGCCATCGGCAGAGCCTCTTGCCGAAAAGGCAAACGTCCGGCTCCTTCTCCCACAAGGAAGGGCCCAGCCCTGAAAGCTCTTGCTGCTCTTCACCTACGCTTGGAACCCTATCTACAGGCACAACAGCACTGGGGATCTGTGCTTTCCCAGAACCGCAACATCTCATGGCGCTCGGCCGTGGCTGAGCCTCTTGCCGAAAAGGCAAACGTCCGGCTCCTTCTCCCACAAGGAAGGGCCCAGCCCTGAAAGCTGTGGCTGCTCTTCACCTACGCTTGGCACCCTATCTACAGGCACAACAGCACTGGGGATCTGTGCTTTCCCAGAGACGCAACATCTCATGGTGCTCGGCAGCGGCAGAGCCTCTTGCCGAAAAGGCAAACGTCCGGCTCCTTCTCCCACAAGCAAGGGCCCAGCCCTGAAAGCTCTTGCTGCTCTTCACGGTCCCATGGCGCCCTATCTACAGGCACAACAGCACTGGGGATCTGTGCTTTCCCAGAGACGCAACATCTCATGGTTCTCGGCTGTGGCTGAGCCTCTTGCCGAAAAGGCAAACGTCCGGCTCCTTCTCCCACAAGGAAGGGCCCAGCCATGAAAGCTCTTGCTGCTCTTCACGGTCCCTTGGCGCCCTATCTACAGGCACAACAGCACTGGGGATCTGTGCATTCCCAGAGACGCAACATCTCATGGCGCTCGGCCGCGGCAGAGCCTCTTGCCGAAAAGGCAAACGTCCGGCTCCTTCTCCCACAAGGAAGGGCCCAGCCCTGAAAGCTCTTGCTGCTCTTCATGGTCCCTTGGCGCCCTATCTACAGGCACAACAGCACTGGGGATCTGTGCTTTCCCAGAGATGCACATCTCATGGTTCTCGGCCGTGGCTGAGCCTCTTGCCGAAAAGGCAAACGTCCGGCTCCTTCTCCCACAAGGAAGGGCCCAGCCCTGAAAGCTCTTGCTGCTCTTCACCTTCGCTTGGAACCCTATATACAGGCACAACAGCACTGGGGATCTGTGCTTTCCCAGAGACGCAACATCTCATGGTGCTCGGCCGCGGCAGAGACTCTTGCCAAAAAGGCAACCATCCGCCTCCTTCTCCCACAAGGAAGGGCCCAGCCCTGAAAGCTCTTGCTGCTCTTCATGGTCCCTTGGCGCCCTATCTACAGGCACAACAGCACTGGGGATCTGTGCTTTCCCAGAGACACAACATCTCATGGCGCTCGGCCGCGGCAGAGCCTCTTGCCGAAAAGGCAAACGTCCGGTTCCTTCTCCCACAAGGAAGGGCCCAGCCCTGAAAGCTCTTGCTGCTCTTCACCTACCCTTGGCGCCCTATCTACAGGCACAACAGCACTGGGGATCTGTGCTTTCCCAGAGACGCAACATGTCATGGCGCTCGGCCGCGGCAGAGCCTCTTGCCGAAAAGGCAAACGTCCGGCTCCTTCTCCCACAAGGAAGGGCCCAGCCCTGAAAGCTCTTGCTGCTCTTCATGGTCCCTTGGCGCCCTATCTACAGGCACAACAGCACTGGGGATCTGTGCTTTCCCAGAGACGCAACATCTCATGGCACTCGGCCGCGGCACAGCCTCTTGCCGAAAAGGCAAATGTCCGTATCCTTGTCCCATAAGGAAGGGCCCAGCCCTGAAAGCTCTTTCTGTTCTTCACCTACACTTGGCGCCCTATCTACAGGCACAACAGCACTGGGGATCTGTGCTTTCCCAGAGACGCAACATCTCATGGTGCTCGGCCGCGGCTGAGACTCTTGCCGAAAAGGCAAACAACCGCGTCCTTCTCCCACAAGGAAGGGCCCAGCCCTGAAAGCTCTTGCTGCTCTTCACTGTCCCTTGGTGCCCTATCTAAAGGCACAACAGCACTGGGGATCTGTGCTTTCCCAGAGACGCAACATCTCATGGTGCTCGGCCGCGGCTGAGACTCTTGCCGAAAAGGCAAACAACCGCGTCCTTCTCCCACAAGGAAGGGCCCAGCCCTGAAAGCTCTTGCTGCTCTTCACGGTCCCTTGGCGCCCTATCTACAGGCACAACAGCACTGGGGATCTGTGCTTTCCCAGAGACACAACATCTCATGGTTCTCGGCCATCGGCAGAGCCTCTTGCCGAAAAGGCAAACGTCCGGCTCCTTCTCCCACAAGGAAGGGCCCAGCCCTGAAAGCTCTTGCTGCTCTTCACCTACGCTTGGAACCCTATCTACAGGCACAACAGCACTGGGGATCTGTGCTTTCCCAGAACCGCAACATCTCATGGCGCTCGGCCACTGCAGAGCTTCTTGCCGAAAAGGCAAACGTCCGGCTCCTTCTCCCACAAGGAAGGGCCCAGCCCTGAAAGCTGTGGCTGCTCTTCACCTACGCTTGGCACCCTATCTACAGGCACAACAGCACTGGGGATCTGTGCTTTCCCAGAGACGCAACATCTCATGGTGCTCGGCAGCGGCAGAGCCTCTTGCCGAAAAGGCAAACGTCCGGCTCCTTCTCCCACAAGGAAGGGCCCAGCCCTGAAAGCTCTTGCTGCTCTTCACGGTCCCTTGGCGCCCTATCTACAGGCACAACAGCACTGGGGATCTGTGCATTCCCAGAGACGCAACATCTCATGGTTCTCGGCCGCGGCAGAGCCTCTTGCCGAAAAGGCAAACGTCCGGCTCCTTCTCCCACAAGGAAGGGCCCAGCCCTGAAAGCTCTTGCTGCTCTTCACGGTCCCTTGGCGCCCTATCTACAGGCACAACAGCACTGGGGATCTGTGCTTTCCCAGAGACGCACATCTCATGGTTCTCGGCCGTGGCTGAGCCTCTTGCCGAAAAGGCAAACTTCCGGCTCCTTCTCCCACAAGGAAGGGCCCAGCCCTGAAAGCTCTTGCTGCTCTTCACCTTCGCTTGGCGCCCTATCTCCAGGCACAACAGCACTGGGGATCTGTGCTTTCCCAGAGACGCAACATGTCATGGCGCTCGGCCGCGGCAGAGCCTCTTGCCGAAAAGGCAAACGTCCGGCTCCTTCTCCCAAAAGGAAGGGCCCAGCCCTGAAAGCTCTTGCTGCTCTTCACGGTCCCTTGGCGCCCTATCTACAGGCACAACAGCACTGGGGATCTGTGCTTTCCCAGAGACGCAACATCTCATGGCACTCTGCCGCGGCACAGCCTCTTGCCGAAAAGGTAAATGTCCGTGTCGTTGTCCCATAAGGAAGGGCCCAGCCCTGAAAGCTCTTTCTGTTCTTCACCTACACTTGGCGCCCTATCTACAGGCACAACAGCACTGGGGATCTGTGCTTTCCCAGAGACGCAACATCTCATGGCGCTCGGCCACGGCAGAGCCTCTTGCCGAAATGGCAAACAACCGGCTCCTTCTCCCACAAGGAAGGGCCCAGCCATGAAAGCTCTTGCTGCTCTTCATGGTCCCTTGGCGCCCTATCAACAGGCACAACAGCACTGGGGATCTGTGCTTTCCCAGAGACACAACATCTCATGGCGCTCGGCGTCGGCAGAGCCTCTTGCCGAAAAGGCAAACGTCCGGCTCCTTCTCCCACAAGGAAGGGCCCAGCCCTGAAAGCTCTTGCTGCTCTTCACTGTCCCTTGGTGCCCTATCTACAGGCACAACAGCACTGGGGATCTGTGCTTTCCCAGAGACGCAACATCTCATGGTGCTCGGCCGCGGCTGAGCCTCTTGCCGAAAAGGCAAACGTCCGGCTCCTTCTCCCACAAGGAAGGGCCCAGCCCTGAAAGCTCTTGCTGCTCTTCACGGTCCCATGGCGCCCTATCTACAGGCACAACAGCACTGGGGATCTGTGCTTTCCCAGAGACGCAACATCTCATGGTTCTCGGCTGTGGCTGAGCCTCTTGCCGAAAAGGCAAACGTCCGGCTCCTTCTCCCACAAGGAAGGGCCCAGCCATGAAAGCTCTTGCTGCTCTTCACGGTCCCTTGGCGCCCTATCTACAGGCACAACAGCACTGGGGATCTGTGCATTCCCAGAGACGCAACATCTCATGGCGCTCGGCCGCGGCAGAGCCTCTTGCCGAAAAGGCAAACGTCCGGCTCCTTCTCCCACAAGGAAGGGCCCAGCCCTGAAAGCTCTTGCTGCTCTTCATGGTCCCTTGGCGCCCTATCTACAGGCACAACAGCACTGGGGATCTGTGCTTTCCCAGAGATGCACATCTCATGGTTCTCGGCCGTGGCTGAGCCTCTTGCCGAAAAGGCAAACGTCCGGCTCCTTCTCCCACAAGGAAGGGCCCAGCCCTGAAAGCTCTTGCTGCTCTTCACCTTCGCTTGGAACCCTATATACAGGCACAACAGCACTGGGGATCTGTGCTTTCCCAGAGACGCAACATCTCATGGTGCTCGGCCGCGGCAGAGACTCTTGCCAAAAAGGCAACCATCCGCCTCCTTCTCCCACAAGGAAGGGCCCAGCCCTGAAAGCTCTTGCTGCTCTTCATGGTCCCTTGGCGCCCTATCTACAGGCACAACAGCACTGGGGATCTGTGCTTTCCCAGAGACACAACATCTCATGGCGCTCGGCCGCGGCAGAGCCTCTTGCCGAAAAGGCAAACGTCCGGTTCCTTCTCCCACAAGGAAGGGCCCAGCCCTGAAAGCTCTTGCTGCTCTTCACCTACCCTTGGCGCCCTATCTACAGGCACAACAGCACTGGGGATCTGTGCTTTCCCAGAGACGCAACATGTCATGGCGCTCGGCCGCGGCAGAGCCTCTTGCCGAAAAGGCAAACGTCCGGCTCCTTCTCCCACAAGGAAGGGCCCAGCCCTGAAAGCTCTTGCTGCTCTTCATGGTCCCTTGGCGCCCTATCTACAGGCACAACAGCACTGGGGATCTGTGCTTTCCCAGAGACGCAACATCTCATGGCACTCGGCCGCGGCACAGCCTCTTGCCGAAAAGGCAAATGTCCGTATCCTTGTCCCATAAGGAAGGGCCCAGCCCTGAAAGCTCTTTCTGTTCTTCACCTACACTTGGCGCCCTATCTACAGGCACAACAGCACTGGGGATCTGTGCTTTCCCAGAGACGCAACATCTCATGGCGCTCGGCCACGGCAGAGGCTCTTGCCGAAAAGGCAAACAACCGGCTCCTTCTCCCACAAGGAAGGGCCCAGCCATGAAAGCTCTTGCTGCTCTTCATGGTCCCTTGGCGCCCTATCAACAGGCACAACAGCACTGGGGATCTGTGCTTTCCCAGAGACACAAAATCTCATGGCGCTCGGCGTCGGCAGAGCCTCTTGCCGAAAAGGCAAACGTCCGGCTCCTTCTCCCACAAGGAAGGGCCCAGCCCTGAAAGCTCTTGCTGCTCTTCACTGTCCCTTGGTGCCCTATCTAAAGGCACAACAGCACTGGGGATCTGTGCTTTCCCAGAGACGCAACATCTCATGGTGCTCGGCCGCGGCTGAGACTCTTGCCGAAAAGGCAAACAACCGCGTCCTTCTCCCACAAGGAAGGGCCCAGCCCTGAAAGCTCTTGCTGCTCTTCACGGTCCCTTGGCGCCCTATCTACAGGCACAACAGCACTGGGGATCTGTGCTTTCCCAGAGACACAACATCTCATGGTTCTCGGCCATCGGCAGAGCCTCTTGCCGAAAAGGCAAACGTCCGGCTCCTTCTCCCACAAGGAAGGGCCCAGCCCTGAAAGCTCTTGCTGCTCTTCACCTACGCTTGGAACCCTATCTACAGGCACAACAGCACTGGGGATCTGTGCTTTCCCAGAACCGCAACATCTCATGGCGCTCGGCCACTGCAGAGCTTCTTGCCGAAAAGGCAAACGTCCGGCTCCTTCTCCCACAAGGAAGGGCCCAGCCCTGAAAGCTGTGGCTGCTCTTCACCTACGCTTGGCACCCTATCTACAGGCACAACAGCACTGGGGATCTGTGCTTTCCCAGAGACGCAACATCTCATGGTGCTCGGCAGCGGCAGAGCCTCTTGCCGAAAAGGCAAACGTCCGGCTCCTTCTCCCACAAGGAAGGGCCCAGCCCTGAAAGCTCTTGCTGCTCTTCACGGTCCCTTGGCGCCCTATCTACAGGCACAACAGCACTGGGGATCTGTGCATTCCCAGAGACGCAACATCTCATGGCGCTCGGCCGCGGCAGAGCCTCTTGCCGAAAAGGCAAACAACCGCGTCCTTCTCCCACAAGGAAGGGCCCAGCCCTGAAAGCTCTTGCTGCTCTTCACGGTCCCTTGGCGCCCTATCTACAGGCACAACAGCACTGGGGATCTGTGCTTTCCCAGAGACGCACATCTCATGGTTCTCGGCCGTGGCTGAGCCTCTTGCCGAAAAGGCAAACTTCCGGCTCCTTCTCCCACAAGGAAGGGCCCAGCCCTGAAAGCTCTTGCTGCTCTTCACCTTCGCTTGGCGCCCTATCTCCAGGCACAACAGCACTGGGGATCTGTGCTTTCCCAGAGACGCAACATGTCATGGCGCTCGGCCGCGGCAGAGCCTCTTGCCGAAAAGGCAAACGTCCGGCTCCTTCTCCCAAAAGGAAGGGCCCAGCCCTGAAAGCTCTTGCTGCTCTTCACGGTCCCTTGGCGCCCTATCTACAGGCACAACAGCACTGGGGATCTGTGCTTTCCCAGAGACGCAACATCTCATGGCACTCTGCCGTGGCACAGCCTCTTGCCGAAAAGGTAAATGTCCGTATCGTTGTCCCATAAGGAAGGGCCCAGCCCTGAAAGCTCTTTCTGTTCTTCACCTACACTTGGCGCCCTATCTACAGGCACAACAGCACTGGGGATCTGTGCTTTCCCAGAGACGCAACATCTCATGGCGCTCGGCCACGGCAGAGCCTCTTGCCGAAATGGCAAACAACCGGCTCCTTCTCCCACAAGGAAGGGCCCAGCCATGAAAGCTCTTGCTGCTCTTCATGGTCCCTTGGCGCCCTATCAACAGGCACAACAGCACTGGGGATCTGTGCTTTCCCAGAGACACAACATCTCATGGCGCTCGGCGTCGGCAGAGCCTCTTGCCGAAAAGGCAAACGTCCGGCTCCTTCTCCCACAAGGAAGGGCCCAGCCCTGAAAGCTCTTGCTGCTCTTCACTGTCCCTTGGTGCCCTATCTACAGGCACAACAGCACTGGGGATCTGTGCTTTCCCAGAGACGCAACATCTCATGGTGCTCGGCCGCGGCTGAGACTCTTGCCGAAAAGGCAAACAACCGCGTCCTTCTCCCACAAGGAAGGGCCCAGCCATGAAAGCTCTTGCTGCTCTTCACGGTCCCTTGGCGCCCTATCTACAGGCACAACAGCACTGGGGATCTGTGCTTTCCCAGAGACACAACATCTCATGGCGCTCGGCCATCGGCAGAGCCTCTTGCCGAAAAGGCAAACGTCCGGCTCCTTCTCCCACAAGGAAGGGCCCAGCCCTGAAAGCTCTTGCTGCTCTTCACCTACGCTTGGAACCCTATCTACAGGCACAACAGCACTGGGGATCTGTGCTTTCCCAGAGACGCAACATCTCATGGTGCTCGGCCGCGGCAGAGACTCTTGCCAAAAAGGCAACCATCCGCCTCCTTCTCCCACAAGGAAGGGCCCAGCCCTGAAAGCTCTTGCTGCTCTTCACCTTCGCTTGGAACCCTATCTACAGGCACAACAGCACTGGGGATCTGTGCTTTCCCAGAGACGCAACATCTCATGGTGCTCGGCCGCGGCAGAGACTCTTGCCGAAAAGGAAAACATCCGCCTCCTTCTCCCACAAGGAAGGGCCCAGCCCTGAAAGCTCTTGCTGCTCTCAATGGTCCCTTGGCGCCCTATCTACAGGCACAACAGCACTGGGGATCTGTGCTTTCCCAGAGACACAACATCTCATGGCGCTCGGCCGCGGCAGAGCCTCTTGCCGAAAAGGCATTGTCCGGCTCCTTGTCCCACAAGGAAGGGCCCAGCCCTGAAAGCTCTTGCTGCTCTTCATGGTCCCTTGGCGCCCTATCTACAGGCACAACAGCACTGGGGATCTGTGCTTTCCCAGAGACACAACATCTCATGGCGCTCGGCCGCGGCAGAGCCTCTTGCCGAAAAGGCAAACGTCCGGTTCCTTCTCCCACAAGGAAGGGCCCAGCCCTGAAAGCTCTTGCTGCTCTTCACCTACCCTTGGCGCCCTATCTACAGGCACAACAGCACTGGGGAATCTGTGCTTTCCCAGAGACGCAACATGTCATGGCGCTCGGCCGCGGCAGAGCCTCTTGCCGAAAAGGCAAACGTCCGGCTCCTTCTCCCACAAGGAAGGGCCCAGCCCTGAAAGCTCTTGCTGCTCTTCACGGTCCCTTGGCGCCCTATCTACAGGCACAACAGCACTGGGGATCTGTGCTTTCCCAGAGACGCAACATCTCATGGCACTCGGCCGCGGCACAGCCTCTTGCCGAAAAGGCAAATGTCCGTATCCTTGTCCCATAAGGAAGGGCCCAGCCCTGAAAGCTCTTTCTGTTCTTCACCTACACTTGGCGCCCTATCTACAGGCACAACAGCACTGGGGATCTGTGCTTTCCCAGAGACGCAACATCTCATGGCACTCGGCCACGGCAGAGGTTCTTGCCGAAAAGGCAAACAACCGGCTCCTTCTCCCACAAGGAAGGGCCCAGCCATGAAAGCTCTTGCTGCTCTTCATGGTCCCTTGGCGCCCTATCAACAGGCACAACAGCACTGGGGATCTGTGCTTTCCCAGAGACACAAAATCTCATGGCGCTCGGCGTCGGCAGAGCCTCTTGCCGAAAAGGCAAACGTCCGGCTCCTTCTCCCACAAGGAAGGGCCCAGCCCTGAAAGCTGTGGCTGCTCTTCACCTACGCTTGGCACCCTATCTACAGGCACAACAGCACTGGGGATCTGTGCTTTCCCAGAGACGCAACATCTCATGGTGCTCGGCAGCGGCAGAGCCTCTTGCCGAAAAGGCAAACGTCCGGCTCCTTCTCCCACAAGGAAGGGCCCAGCCCTGAAAGCTCTTGCTGCTCTTCACCTACCCTTGGCGCCCTATCTCCAGGCACAACAGCACTGGGGATCTGTGCTTTCCCAGAGACGCAACATGTCATGGCGCTCGGCCGCGGCAGAGCCTCTTGCCGAAAAGGCAAACGTCCGGCTCCTTCTCCCACAAGGAAGGGCCCAGCCCTGAAAGCTCTTGCTGCTCTTCACGGTCCCTTGGCGCCCTATCTACAGGCACAACAGCACTGGGGATCTGTGCTTTCCCAGAGACGCAACATCTCATGGCGCTCGGCCGCGGCAGAGATCTTGCCGAAAAGGCAAACGTCCGGCTCCTTCTCCCACAAGGAAGGGCCCAGCCCTGAAAGCTCTTGCTGCTCTTCATGGTCCCTTGGTGCCCTATCTACAGGCACAACAGCACTGGGGATCTGTGCTTTCCCAGAGACGCACATCTCATGGTTCTCGGCCGTGGCTGAGCCTCTTGCCGAAAAGGCAAACGTCCGGCTCCTTCTCCCACAAGGAAGGGCCCAGCCCTGAAAGCTCTTGCTGCTCTTCACCTTCGCTTGGAACCCTATATACAGGCACAACAGCACTGGGGATCTGTGCTTTCCCAGAGACGCAACATCTCATGGCACTCGGCCGCGGCACAGCCTCTTGCCGAAAAGGCAAATGTCCGTATCCTTGTCCCATAAGGAAGGGCCCAGCCCTGAAAGCTCTTTCTGTTCTTCACCTACACTTGGCGCCCTATCTACAGGCACAACAGCACTGGGGATCTGTGCTTTCCCAGAGACGCAACATCTCATGGCACTCGGCCACGGCAGAGGTTCTTGCCGAAAAGGCAAACAACCGGCTCCTTCTCCCACAAGGAAGGGCCCAGCCATGAAAGCTCTTGCTGCTCTTCATGGTCCCTTGGCGCCCTATCAACAGGCACAACAGCACTGGGGATCTGTGCTTTCCCAGAGACACAAAATCTCATGGCGCTCGGCGTCGGCAGAGCCTCTTGCCGAAAAGGCAAACGTCCGGCTCCTTCTCCCACAAGGAAGGGCCCAGCCCTGAAAGCTCTTGCTGCTCTTCACCTTCGCTTGGAACCCTATATACAGGCACAACAGCACTGGGGATCTGTGCTTTCCCAGAGACGCAACATCTCATGGCACTCGGCCGCGGCACAGCCTCTTGCCGAAAAGGCAAATGTCCGTATCCTTGTCCCATAAGGAAGGGCCCAGCCCTGAAAGCTCTTTCTGTTCTTCACCTACACTTGGCGCCCTATCTACAGGCACAACAGCACTGGGGATCTGTGCTTTCCCAGAGACGCAACATCTCATGGCACTCGGCCACGGCAGAGGTTCTTGCCGAAAAGGCAAACAACCGGCTCCTTCTCCCACAAGGAAGGGCCCAGCCATGAAAGCTCTTGCTGCTCTTCATGGTCCCTTGGCGCCCTATCAACAGGCACAACAGCACTGGGGATCTGTGCTTTCCCAGAGACACAAAATCTCATGGCGCTCGGCGTCGGCAGAGCCTCTTGCCGAAAAGGCAAACGTCCGGCTCCTTCTCCCACAAGGAAGGGCCCAGCCCTGAAAGCTCTTGCTGCTCTTCACTGTCCCTTGGTGCCCTATCTAAAGGCACAACAGCACTGGGGATCTGTGCTTTCCCAGAGACGCAACATCTCATGGTGCTCGGCCGTGGCTGAGACTCTTGCCGAAAAGGCAAACAACCGCGTCCTTCTCCCACAAGGAAGGGCCCAGCCCTGAAAGCTCTTGCTGCTCTTCACGGTCCCTTGGCGCCCTATCTACAGGCACAACAGCACTGGGGATCTGTGCTTTCCCAGAGACACAACATCTCATGGTGCTCGGCCATCGGCAGAGCCTCTTGCCGAAAAGGCAAACGTCCGGCTCCTTCTCCCACAAGGAAGGGCCCAGCCCTGAAAGCTCTTGCTGCTCTTCACCTACGCTTGGAACCCTATCTACAGGCACAACAGCACTGGGGATCTGTGCTTTCCCAGAACCGCAACATCTCATGGCGCTCAACCACTGCAGAGCATCTTGCCGAAAAGGCAAACGTCCGGCTCCTTCTCCCACAAGGAAGGGCCCAGCCCTGAAAGCTGTGGCTGCTCTTCACCTACGCTTGGCACCCTATCTACAGGCACAACAGCACTGGGGATCTGTGCTTTCCCAGAGACGCAACATCTCATGGTGCTCGGCAGCGGCAGAGCCTCTTGCCGAAAAGGCAAACGTCCGGCTCCTTCTCCCACAAGGAAGGGCCCAGCCCTGAAAGCTCTTGCTGCTCTTCACGGTCCCATGGCGCCCTATCTACAGGCACAACAGCACTGGGGATCTGTGCTTTCCCAGAGACGCACATCTCATGGTTCTCGGCTGTGGCTGAGCCTCTTGCCGAAAAGGCAAACGTCCGGCTCCTTCTCCCACAAGGAAGGGCCCAGCCCTGAAAGCTCTTGCTGCTCTTCACGGTCCCTTGGCGCCCTATCTACAGGCACAACAGCACTGGGGATCTGTGCATTCCCAGAGACGCAACATCTCATGGCGCTCGGCCGCGGCAGAGCCTCTTGCCGAAAAGGCAAACGTCCGGCTCCTTCTCCCACAAGGAAGGGCCCAGCCCTGAAAGCTCTTGCTGCTCTTCATGGTCCCTTGGCGCCCTATCTACAGGCACAACAGCACTGGGGATCTGTGCTTTCCCAGAGACGCACATCTCATGGTTCTCGGCCGTGGCTGAGCGTCTTGCCGAAAAGGCAAACGTCCGGCTCCTTCTCCCACAAGGAAGGGCCCAGCCCTGAAAGCTCTTGCTGCTCTTCACCTTCGCTTGGAACCCTATATACAGGCACAACAGCACTGGGGATCTGTGCTTTCCCAGAGACGCATCATCTCATGGCGCTCGGCCGCGGCAGAGCCTCTTGCCGAAAAGGCAAACGTCCGGTTCCTTCTCCCACAAGGAAGGGCCCAGCCCTGAAAGCTCTTGCTGCTCTTCATGGTCCCTTGGCGCCCTATCTACAGGCACAACAGCACTGGGGATCTGTGCTTTCCCAGAGACGCAACATGTCATGGCGCTCGGCCGCGGCAGATCCTCTTGCCGAAAAGGCAAACGTCCGGCTCCTTCTCCCACAAGGAAGGGCCCAGCCCTGAAAGCTCTTGCTGCTCTTCACGGTCCCTTGGCGCCCTATCTACAGGCACAACAGCACTGGGGATCTGTGCTTTCCCAGAGACGCAACATCTCATGGCACTCGGCCGCGGCACAGCCTCTTGCCGAAAAGGCAAATGTCCGTATCGTTGTCCCATAAGGAAGGGCCCAGCCCTGAAAGCTCTTTCTGTTCTTCACCTACACTTGGCGCCCTATCTACAGGCACAACAGCACTGGGGATCTGTGCTTTCCCAGAGACGCAACATCTCATGGCGCTCGGCCACGGCAGAGCCTCTTGCCGAAAAGGCAAACAACCGGCTCCTTCTCCCACAAGGAAGGGCCCAGCCATGAAAGCTCTTGCTGCTCTTCATGGTCCCTTGGCGCCCTATCAACAGGCACAACAGCACTGGGGATCTGTGCTTTCCCAGAGACACAACATCTCATGGCGCTCGGCGTCGGCAGAGCCTCTTGCCGAAAAGGCAAACGTCCGGCTCCTTCTCCCACAAGGAAGGGCCCAGCCCTGAAAGCTCTTGCTGCTCTTCACTGTCCCTTGGTGCCCTATCTACAGGCACAACAGCACTGGGGATCTGTGCTTTCCCAGAGACGCAACATCTCATGGTGCTCGGCCGCGGCTGAGACTCTTGCCGAAAAGGCAAACAACCGCGTCCTTCTCCCACAAAGAAGGGCCCAGCCATGAAAGCTCTTGCTGCTCTTCACGGTCCCTTGGCGCCCTATCTACAGGCACAACAGCACTGGGGATCTGTGCTTTCCCAGAGACACAACATCTCATGGTTCTCGGCCATCGGCAGAGCCTCTTGCCGAAAAGGCAAACGTCCGGCTCCTTCTCCCACAAGGAAGGGCCCAGCCCTGAAAGCTCTTGCTGCTCTTCACCTTCGCTTGGAACCCTATCTACAGGCACAACAGCACTGGGGATCTGTGCTTTCCCAGAGACGCAACATCTCATGGTGCTCGGCCGCGGCAGAGACTCTTGCCGAAAAGGCAAACATCCGCCTCCTTCTCCCACAAGGAAGGGCCCAGCCCTGAAAGCTCTTGCTGCTCTCAATGGTCCCTTGGCGCCCTATCTACAGGCACAACAGCACTGGGGATCTGTGCTTTCCCAGAGACACAACATCTCATGGCGCTCGGCCGCGGCAGAGCCTCTTGCCGAAAAGGCAAACGTCCGGCTCCTTCTCCCACAAGGAAGGGCCCAGCCCTGAAAGCTCTTGCTGCTCTTCACCTACCCTTGGCGCCCTATCTACAGGCACAACAGCACTGGGGATCTGTGCTTTCCCAGAGACGCAACATCTCATGGCACACGGCAGCGGCAGAGGCTCTTGCCGAAAAGGCAAACGTCCGGCTCCTTCTCCCACAAGGAAGGGCCCAGCCCTGAAAGCTCTTGCTGATCTTCATGGTCCCTTGGCGCCCTATCTAAAGGCACAACAGCACTGGGGATCTGTGCTTTCCCAGAGACGCAACATCTCATGGTGCTCGGCAGCAGCACAGCCTCTTGCCTAAATGGCAAACGTCCGGCTCCTTCTCCCACAAGGAAGGGCCCAGCCCTGAAAGCTCTGGCTGTTCTTCACCTACCCTTGGCGCCCTATCTACAGGCACAACAGCACTGGGGATCTGTGCTTTCCCAGAGACGCAACATCTGAAGGTGCTCGGCCGCGGCAGAGACTCTTGCCGAAAAGGCAAACATCCGCCTCCTTCTCCCACAAGGAAGGGCCCAGCCCTGAAAGCTCTTGCTGCTCTTCATGGTCCCTTGGCGCCCTATCTACAGGCACAACAGCACTGGGGATCTGTGCTTTCCCAGAGACACAACATCTCATGGCGCTCGGCCGCGGCAGAGACTCTTGCCGAAAAGGCAAACGTCCGGCTCCTTCTCCCACAAGGAAGGGCCCAGCCCTGAAAGCTCTTGCTGCTCTTCACGGTCCCTTGGTGCCCTATCTACAGGCACAACAGCACTGGGGATCTGTGCTTTCCCAGAGACGCAACATTTCATGGCGCTCGGCAGCAGCACAGCCTCTTGCCGAAAAGGCAAACGTCCGGCTCCTTCTCCCACAAGGAAGGGCCCAGCCCTGAAAGCTCTGGCTGTTCTTCACCTACCCTTGGCGCCCTATCTACAGGCACAACAGCACTGGGGATCTGTGCTTTCCCAGAGACGCAACATCTCATGGCGCTCGGCCACTGCAGAGCTTCTTGCCGAAAAGGCAAACGTCTGGCTCCTTCTCCCACAAGGAAGGGCCCAGCCCTGAAAGCTGTGGCTGCTCTTCACGGTCCCTTGGCGCCCTATCTACAGGCACAACAGCACTGGGGATCTGTGCTTTCCCAGAGACACAACATCTCATGGCGCTCGGCCGCGGCAGAGACTCTTGCCGAAAAGGAAAACGTCCGGCTCCTTCTCCCACAAGGAAGGGCCCAGCCCTGAAAGCTCTTGCTGCTCTTCATGGTCCCTTGGCGCCCTATCTACAGGCACAACAGCACTGGGGATATGTGCTTTCCCAGAGACACAACATCTCATGGCGCTTGGCCACGGCAGAGCCTCTTGCCGAAAAGGCAAACGTCCGGCTCCTTCTCCCACAAGGAAGGGCCCAGCCCTGAAAGCTCTTGCTGCTCTTCACCTACCCTTGGCGCCCTATCTACAGGCACAACAGCACTGGGGATCTGTGCTTTCCCAGAGACGCAACATCTCATGGCACTCGGCAGCGGCAGAGCCTCTTGCCGAAAAGGCAAACGTCCGGCTCCTTCTCCCACAAGGAAGGGCCCAGCCCTGAAAGCTCTTGCTGCTCTTCACGGTCCCTTGGCGCCCTATCTACAGGCACAACAGCACTGGGGATCTGTGCTTTCCCAGAGACGCAAAATCTCATGGCACTCGGCCGCGGCACAGCCTCTTGCCGAAAAGGCAAATGTCCGGCTCCTTCTCCCATAAGGAAGGGCCCAGCCCTGAAAGCTCTTGCTGTTCTTCACCTACACTTGGCGCCCTATCTACAGGCACAACAGCACTGGGGATCTGTGCTTTCCCAGAGACACAACATCTCATGGCGCTCGGCCGCGGCAGAGACTCTTGACGAAAAGGCAAACATCCGGCTCCTTCTCCCACAAGGAAGGGCCCAGCCCTGAAAGCTCTTGCTGCTCTTCATGGTCCCTTGGCGCCCTATCTACAGGCACAACAGCACTGGGGATCTGTGCTTTCCCAGAGACACAACATCTCATGGCGCTCGGCCAGTGCAGAGCTTCTTGCCGAAAAGGCAAACGTCCGGCTCCTTCTCCCACAAGGAAGGGCCCAGCCCTGAAAGCTGTGGCTGCTCTTCACCTACGCTTGGAACCCTATCTACAGGCACAACAGCACTGGGCATCTGTGCTTTCCCAGAAACGCAACATCTCATGGTTCTCGGCCGTGGCTGAGCCTCTTGCCGAAAAGGCAAACGTCCGGCTCCTTCTCCCACAAGGAAGGGCCCAGCCCTAAAAGCTCTTGCTGCTCTTCATGGTCCCTTGGCGCCCTATCTACAGGCACAACAGCACTGGGGATCTGTGCTTTCCCAGAGACGCCACATCTCATGGCGCTGGCCCGCGGCTGAGACTCTTGCCGAAAAGGAAAACATCCGCCTCCTTCTCCCACAAGGAAGGGCCCAGCCCTGAAAGCTCTTGCTGCTCTCAATGGTCCCTTGGCACCCTATCTACAGGCACAACAGCACTGGGGATCTGTGCTTTCCCAGAGACACAACATCTCATGGCGCTCGGCCGCGGCAGAGCCTCTTGCCGAAAAGGCAAACGTCCGGCTCCTTCTCCCACAAGGAAGGGCCCAGCCCTGAAAGCTCTTGCTGCTCTTCACCTACCCTTGGCGCCCTATCTACAGGCACAACAGCACTGGGGATCTGTGCTTTCCCAGAGACGCAACATCTCATGGCACACGGCAGCGGCAGAGGCTTATGCCGAAAAGGCAAACGTCCGGCTCCTTCTCCCACAAGGAAGGGCCCAGCCCTGAAAGCTCTTGCTGCTCTTCACCTACGCTTGGAACCCTATCTACAGGCACAACAGCACTGGGGATCTGTGCTTTCCCAGAACCGCAACATCTCATGGCGCTCGGCCACTGCAGAGCTTCTTGCCGAAAAGGCAAACGTCCGGCTCCTTCTCCCACAAGGAAGGGCCCAGCCCTGAAAGCTGTGGCTGCTCTTCACGGTCCCATGGCGCCCTATCTACAGGCACAACAGCACTGGGGATCTGTGCTTTCCCAGAGACGCACATCTCATTGTTCTCGGCTGTGGCTGAGCCTCTTGCTGAAAAGGCAAACGTCCGGCTCCTTCTCCCACAAGGAAGGGCCCAGCCCTGAAAGCTCTTGCTGCTCTTCACGGTCCCTTGGCGCCCTATCTACAGGCACAACAGCACTGGGGATCTGTGCTTTCCCAGAGACGCAACATCTCATGGCGCTCGGCCGCGGCAGAGCCTCTTGCCGAAAAGGCAAACGTCCGGCTCCTTCTCCCACAAGGAAGGGCCCAGCCCTGAAAGCTCTTGCTGCTCTTCATGGTCCCTTGGCGCCCTATCTACAGGCACAACAGCACTGGGGATCTGTGCTTTCCCAGAGACGCACATCTCATGGTTCTCGGCCGTGGCTGAGCCTCTTGCCGAAAAGGCAAACGTCCGGCTCCTTCTCCCACAAGGAAGGGCCCAGCCCTGAAAGCTCTTGCTGCTCTTCACTGTCCCTTGGTGCCCTATCTAAAGGCACAACAGCACTGGGGATCTGTGCTTTCCCAGAGACGCAACATCTCATGGTGCTCGGCCGCGGCTGAGACTCTTGCCGAAAAGGCAAACAACCGCGTCCTTCTCCCACAAGGAAGGGCCCAGCCATGAAAGCTCTTGCTGCTCTTCACGGTCCCTTGGCGCCCTATCTACAGGCACAACAGCACTGGGGATCTGTGCTTTCCCAGAGACACAACATCTCATGGTGCTCGGCCATCGGCAGAGCCTCTTGCCGAAAAGGCAAACGTCCGGCTCCTTCTCCCACAAGGAAGGGCCCAGCCCTGAAAGCTCTTGCTGCTCTTCACCTACGCTTGGAACCCTATCTACAGGCACAACAGCACTGGGGATCTGTGCTTTCCCAGAAACGCAACATCTCATGGTTCTCGGCCGTGGCTGAGCCTCTTGCCGAAAAGGCAAACGTCCGGCTCCTTCTCCCACAAGGAAGGGCCCAGCCCTAAAAGCTCTTGCTGCTCTTCATGGTCCCTTGGCGCCCTATCTACAGGCACAACAGCACTGGGGATCTGTGCTTTCCCAGAGACGCCACATCTCATGGCGCTGGCCCGCGGCTGAGACTCTTGCCGAAAAGGAAAACATCCGCCTCCTTCTCCCACAAGGAAGGGCCCAGCCCTGAAAGCTCTTGCTGCTCTCAATGGTCCCTTGGCACCCTATCTATAGGCACAACAGCACTGGGGATCTGTGCTTTCCCAGAGACACAACATCTCATGGCGCTCGGCCGCGGCAGAGCCTCTTGCCAAAAAGGCAAACGTCCGGCTCCTTCTCCCACAAGGAAGGGCCCAGCCCTGAAAGCTCTTGCTGCTCTTCACCTACCCTTGGCGCCCTATCTACAGGCACAACAGCACTGGGGATCTGTGCTTTCCCAGAGACGCAACATCTCATGGCACACGGCAGCGGCAGAGGCTCTTGCCGAAAAGGCAAACGTCCGGCTCCTTCTCCCACAAGGAAGGGCCCAGCCCTGAAAGCTCTTGCTGTTCTTCACCTACACTTGGCGCCCTATCTACAGGCACAACAGCACTGGGGATCTGTGCTTTCCCAGAGACGCAACATCTCATGGCGCTCGGCCACTGCAGAGCTTCTTGCCGAAAAGGCAAACGTCTGGCTCCTTCTCCCACAAGGAAGGGCCCAGCCCTGAAAGCTGTGGCTGCTCTTCACGGTCCCTTGGCGCCCTATCTACAGGCACAACAGCACTGGGGATCTGTGCTTTCCCAGAGACACAACATCTCATGGCGCTCGGCCGCGGCAGAGACTCTTGCCGAAAAGGAAAACAACCGGCTCCTTCTCCCACAAGGAAGGGCCCAGCCCTGAAAGCTCTTGCTGCTCTTCATGGTCCCTTGGCGCCCTATCTACAGGCACAACAGCACTGGGGATATGTGCTTTCCCAGAGACACAACATCTCATGGCGCTTGGCCACGGCAGAGACTCTTGCCGAAAAGGAAAACGTCCGGCTCCTTCTCCCACAAGGAAGGGCCCAGCCCTGAAAGCTCTTGCTGCTCTTCATGGTCCCTTGGCGCCCTATCTACAGGCACAACAGCACTGGGGATCTGTGCTTTCCCAGAGACGCAACATCTCATGGCACTCGGCAGCGGCAGAGGCTCTTGCCGAAAAGGCAAACGTCCGGCTCCTTCTCCCACAAGGAAGGGCCCAGCCCTGAAAGCTCTTGCTGCTCTTCACGGTCCCTTGGCGCCCTATCTACAGGCACAACAGCACTGGGGATCTGTGCTTTCCCAGAGACGCAACATCTCATGGCACTCGGCCGCGGCACAGCCTCTTGCCGAAAAGGCAAATGTCCGGCTCCTTCTCCCATAAGGAAGGGCCCAGCCCTGAAAGCTCTTGCTGTTCTTCACCTACACTTGGCGCCCTATCTACAGGCACAACAGCACTGGGGATCTGTGCTTTCCCAGAGACACAACATCTCATGGCGCTCGGCCGCGGCAGAGACTCTTGCCGAAAAGGCAAACATCCGGCTCCTTCTCCCACAAGGAAGGGCCCAGCCCTGAAAGCTCTTGCTGCTCTTCATGGTCCCTTGGCGCCCTATCTACAGGCACAACAGCACTGGGGATCTGTGCTTTCCCAGAGACACAACATCTCATGGCGCTCGGCCACTGCAGAGCTTCTTGCCGAAAAGGCAAACGTCCGGCTCCTTCTCCCACAAGGAAGGGCCCAGCCCTGAAAGCTCTTGCTGCCCTTCACCTACGCTTGGAACCCTATCTACAGGCACAACAGCACTGGGGATCTGTGCTTTCCCAGAAACGCAACATCTCATGGTTCTCGGCCGTGGCTGAGCCTCTTGCCGAAAAGGCAAACGTCCGGCTCCTTCTCCCACAAGGAAGGGCCCAGCCCTGATAGCTCTTGCTGCTCTTCACCTTAGCTTGGAACCCTATATACAGGCACAACAGCACTGGGGATCTGTGCTTTCCCAGAGACGCAACATCTCATGGCACTCGGCCGCGGCAGAGACTCTTGCCGAAAAGGAAAACATCCGCCTCCTTCTCCCACAAGGAAGGGCCCAGCCCTGAAAGCTCTTGCTGCTCTCAATGGTCCCTTGGCGCCCTATCTACAGGCACAACAGCACTGGGGATCTGTGCTTTCCCAGAGACACAACATCTCATGGCGCTCGGCCGCGGCACAGCCTCTTGCCGAAAAGGCAAACGTCCGGCTCCTTCTCCCACAAGGAAGGGCCCAGCCCTGAAAGCTCTTGCTGCTCTTCACCTACCCTTGGCGCCCTATCTACAGGCACAACAGCACTGGGGATCTGTGCTTTCCCAGAGACACAACATCTCATGGCTCTAGGCAGCGGCAGAGGCTCTTGCCGAAAAGGCAAACGTCCGGCTCCTTCTCCCACAAGGAAGGGCCCAGCCCTGAAAGCTCTTGCTGCTCTTCACTGTCCCTTGGTGCCCTATCTAAAGGCACAACAGCACTGGGGATCTGTGCTTTCCCAGAGACGCAACATCTGAAGGTGCTCGGCCGCGGCAGAGACTCTTGCCGAAAAGGCAAACATCCGCCTCCTTCTCCCACAAGGAAGGGCCCAGCCCTGAAAGCTCTTGCTGCTCTTCACGGTCCCTTGGCGCCCTATCTACAGGCACAACAGCACTGGGGATCTGTGCTTTCCCAGAGACACAACATCTCATGGTGCTCGGCCATCGGCAGAGCCTCTTGCCGAAAAGGCAAACGTCCGGCTCCTTCTCCCACAAGGAAGGGCCCAGCCCTGAAAGCTCTTGCTGCTCTTCACCTACGCTTGGAACCCTATCTACAGGCACAACAGCACTGGGGATCTGTGCTTTCCCAGAACCGCAACATCTCATGGCGCTCGGCCACTGCACAGCTTCTTGCCGAAAAGCAAACGTCCGGCTCCTTCTCCCACAAGGAAGGGCCCAGCCCTGAAAGCTCTTGCTGCTCTTCACGGTCCCTTGGCGCCCTATCTACAGGCACAACAGCACTGGGGATCTGTGCTTTCCCAGAGACACAACATCTCATGGCGCTCGGCCGCGGCAGAGACTCTTGCCGAAAAGGAAAACGTCCGGCTCCTTCTCCCACAAGGAAGGGCCCAGCCCTGAAAGCTCTTGCTGCTCTTCATGGTCCCTTGGCGCCCTATCTACAGGCACAACAGCACTGGGGATATGTGCTTTCCCAGAGACACAACATCTCATGGTGCTTGGCCACGGCAGAGACTCTTGCCGAAAAGGAAAACGTCCGGCTCCTTCTCCCACAAGGAAGGGCCCAGCCCTGAAAGCTCTTGCTGCTCTTCATGGTCCCTTGGCGCCCTATCTACAGGCACAACAGCACTGGGGATCTGTGCTTTCCCAGAGACGCAACATCTCATGGCACTCGGCAGCGGCAGAGCCTCTTGCCGAAAAGGCAAACGTCCGGCTCCTTCTCCCACAAGGAAGGGCCCAGCCCTGAAAGCTCTTGCTGCTCTTCACGGTCCCTTGGCGCCCTATCTACAGGCACAACAGCACTGGGGATCTGTGCTTTCCCAGAGACGCAACATCTCATGGCACTCGGCCGCGGCACAGCCTCTTGCCGAAAAGGCAAATGTCCGGCTCCTTCTCCCATAAGGAAGGGCCCAGCCCTGAAAGCTCTTGCTGTTCTTCACCTACACTTGGCGCCCTATCTACAGGCACAACAGCACTGGGGATCTGTGCTTTCCCAGAGACACAACATCTCATGGCGCTCGGCCGCGGCAGAGACTCTTGCCGAAAAGGCAAACATCCGCCTCCTTCTCCCACAAGGAAGGGCCCAGCCCTGAAAGCTCTTGCTGCTCTTCATGGTCCCTTGGCGCCCTATCTACAGGCACAACAGCACTGGGGATCTGTGCTTTCCCAGAGACACAACATCTCATGGCGCTCGGCCACTGCAGAGCTTCTAGCCGAAAAGGCAAACGTCCGGCTCCTTCTCCCACAAGGAAGGGCCCAGCCCTGAAAGCTCTTGCTGCCCTTCACCTACGCTTGGAACCCTATCTACAGGCACAACAGCACTGGGGATCTGTGCTTTCCCAGAAACGCAACATCTCATGGTTCTCGGCCGTGGCTGAGCCTCTTGCCGAAAAGGCAAACGTCCGGCTCCTTCTCCCACAAGGAAGGGCCCAGCCCTGATAGCTCTTGCTGCTCTTCACCTTCGCTTGGAACCCTATATACAGGCACAACAGCACTGGGGATCTGTGCTTTCCCAGAGACGCAACATCTCATGGTGCTCGGCCGCGGCAGAGACTCTTGCCGAAAAGGAAAACATCCGCCTCCTTCTCCCACAAGGAAGGGCCCAGCCCTGAAAGCTCTTGCTGCTCTCAATGGACCCTTGGCGCCCTATCTACAGGCACAACAGCACTGGGGATCTGTGCTTTCCCAGAGACACAACATCTCATGGCGCTCGGCCGCGGCACAGCCTCTTGCCGAAAAGGCAAACGTCCGGCTCCTTCTCCCACAAGGAAGGGCCCAGCCCTGAAAGCTCTTGCTGCTCTTCACCTACCCTTGGCGCCCTATCTACAGGCACAACAGCACTGGGGATCTGTGCTTTCCCAGAGACACAACATCTCATGGCTCTAGGCAGCGGCAGAGGCTCTTGCCGAAAAGGCAAACGTCCGGATCCTTCTCCCACAAGGAAGGGCCCAGCCCTGAAAGCTCTTGCTGCTCTTCACTGTCCCTTGGTGCCCTATCTAAAGGCACAAAAGCACTGGGGATCTGTGCTTTCCCAGAGACGCAACATCTGAAGGTGCTCGGCCGCGGCAGAGACTCTTGCCGAAAAGGCAAACATCCGCCTCCTTCTCCCACAAGGAAGCGCCCAGCCCTGAAAGCTCTTGCTGCTCTTCACGGTCCCTTGGCGCCCTATCTACAGGCACAACAGCACTGGGGATCTGTGCTTTCCCAGAGACACAACATCTCATGGTGCTCGGCCATCGGCAGAGCCTCTTGCCGAAAAGGCAAACGTCCGGCTCCTTCTCCCACAAGGAAGGGCCCAGCCCTGAAAGCTCTTGCTGCTCTTCACGGTCCCTTGGCGCCCTATCTACAGGCACAACAGCACTGGGGATCTGTGCTTTCCCAGAGACACAACATCTCATGGTGCTCGGCCATCGGCAGAGCCTCTTGCCAAAAAGGCAAACGTCCGGCTCCTTCTCCCACAAGGAAGGGCCCAGCCCTGAAAGCTCTTGCTGCTCTTCACCTACGCTTGGAACCCTATCTACAGGCACAACAGCACTGGGGATCTGTGCTTTCCCAGAACCGCAACATCTCATGGCGCTCGGCCACTGCAGAGCTTCTTGCCGAAAAGCAAACGTCCGGCTCCTTCTCCCACAAGGAAGGGCCCAGCCCTGAAAGCTCTTGCTGCTCTTCACGGTCCCTTGGCGCCCTATCTACAGGCACAACAGCACTGGGGATCTGTGCTTTCCCAGAGACGCAACATCTCATGGCGCTCGGCCGCGGCAGAGCCTCTTGCCGAAAAGGCAAACGTCCGGCTCCTTCTCCCACAAGGAAGGGCCCAGCCCTGAAAGCTCTTGCTGCTCTTCATGGTCCCTTGGCGCCCTATCTACAGGCACAACAGCACTGGGGATCTGTGCTTTCCCAGAGACGCACATCTCATGGTTCTCGGCCGTGGCTGAGCATCTTGCCGAAAAGGCAAACGTCCGGCTCCTTCTCCCACAAGGAAGGGCCCAGCCCTGAAAGCTCTTGCTGCTCTTCACCTTCGCTTGGAACCCTATATACAGGCACAACAGCACTGGGGATCTGTGCTTTCCCAGAGACGCAACATCTCATGGCGCTCGGCCGCGGCAGAGCCTCTTGCCGAAAAGGCAAACGTCCGGTTCCTTCTCCCACAAGGAAGGGCCCAGCCCTGAAAGCTCTTGCTGCTCTTCACCTACCCTTGGCGCCCTATCTACAGGCACAACAGCACTGGGGATCTGTGCTTTCCCAGAGACGCAACATGTCATGGCGCTCGGCCGCGGCAGATCCTCTTGCCGAAAAGGCAAACGTCCGGCTCCTTCTCCCACAAGGAAGGGCCCAGCCCTGAAAGCTCTTGCTGCTCTTCACAGTCCCTTGGCGCCCTATCTACAGGCACAACAGCACTGGGGATCTGTGCTTTCCCAGAGATGCAACATCTCATGGCACTCGGCCGCGGCACAGCCTCTTGCCGAAAAGGCAAATGTCCGTATCGTTGTCCCATAAGGAAGGGCCCAGCCCTGAAAGCTCTTTCTGTTCTTCACCTACATTTGGCGCCCTATCTACAGGCACAACAGCACTGGGGATCTGTGCTTTCCCAGAGACGCAACATCTCATGGCACTCGGCCGCGGCACAGCCTCTTGCCGAAAAGGCAAATGTCCGGCTCCTTTTCCCATAAGGAAGGGCCCAGCCATGAAAGCTCTTGCTGTTCTTCACCTACACTTGGCGCCCTATCTACAGGCACAACAGCACTGGGGATCTGTGCTTTCCCAGAGACACAACATCTCATCGCGCTCGGCCACGGCAGAGACTCTTGCCGAAAAGGCAAACATCCGGCTCCTTCTCCCACAAGGAAGGGCCCAGCCCTGAAAGCTCTTGCTGCTCTTCATGGTCCCTTGGCGCCCTATCTACAGGCACAACAGCACTGGGGATCTGTGCTTTCCCAGAGACACAACATCTCATGGCGCTCGGCCACTGCAGAGCTTCTTGCCGAAAAGGCAAACGTCCGGCTCCTTCTCCCACAAGGAAGGGCCCAGCCCTGAAAGCTCTTGCTGCTCTTCACCTACGCTTGGCACCCTATCTACAGGCACAACAGCACTGGGGATCTGTGCTTTCCCAGACACACAACATCTCATGGTGCTCGGCAGCAGCACAGCCTCTTGCCTAAATGGCAAACGTCTGGCTCCTTCTCCCACAAGGAAGGGCCCAGCCCTGAAAGCTCTTGCAGTTCTTCACTTACCCTTGGCGCCCTATCTACAGGCAAAACAGCACTGGGCATCTGTGCTTTCCCAGAGACGCAACATCTCATGGTGCTCGGACGCGGCTGAGAATCTTGAAAAAAGGCAAACAACCGCCTCCATCTCCCACAAGGAAGGGCCCAGCCATGAAAGCTCTTGCTGCTCTTCATGGTCCCTTGGCGCCCTATCTACAGGCACAACAGTACTGGGGATCTGTGCTTTCCCAGAGACACAACATCTCATGGCACTCGGCAGCGGCAGAGCCTCTTACCGAAAAGGCAAACGTCCGGCTCCTTCTCCCACAAGGAAGGGCCCAGCCCTGAAAGCTCTTGCTGTTCTTCACCTACACTTCGCGCCCTATCTACAGGCACAACAGCACTGGGGATCTGTGCTTTCCCAGAGACACAACATCTCATGGTGCTCGGCCGCGGCAGAGACTCTTGCCGAAAAGGCAAACGTCCAGCTCCTTCTCCCACAAGGAAGGGCCCAGCCCTGAAAGCTCTTGCTGCTCTTCACGGTCCCTTGGTGCCCTATCTACAGGCACAACAGCACTGGGCATCTGTGCTTTCCCAGAGACGCAACATCTCAGAGCACTCGGCAGCGCCAGAGCCTCTTGCCGAAAAGGCAAACGTCCGGCTCCTTCTCCGACAAGAAAGGGCCCAGCCCTGAAAGCTCTGGCTTTTCGTCACCTACCCTTGGCACCCTTTCTACAGGCACAACAGCACTGGGGATCTGTGCTTTCCCAGAGACGCAACATCTCATGGTGCTCGGCCGCGGCAGAGACTCTTGCCGAAAAGGCAAACATCCGCCTCCTTCTCCCACAAGGAAGGGCCCAGCCCTGAAAGCTCTTGCTGCTCTTCATGGTCCCTTGGCGCCCTATCTACAGGCACAACAGCACTGGGGATCTGTGCTTTCCCAGAGACACAACATCTCATGGCGCTCGGCCGCGGCAGAGCCTCTTGCCGAAAAGGCAAACGTCCGGCTCCTTCTCCCACAAGGAAGGGCCCAGCCCTGAAAGCTCTTGCTGCTCTTCATGGTCCCTTGGTGCCCTATCTACAGGCACAACAGCACTGGGGATCTGTGCTTTCCCAGAGACGCACATCTCATGGTTCTCGGCCGTGGCTGAGCCTCTTGCCAAAAAGGCAAACGTCCGGCTCCTTCTCCCACAAGGAAGGGCCCAGCCCTGAAAGCTCTTGCTGCTCTTCACCTTCGCTTGGAACCCTATCTACAGGCACAACAGCACTGGGGATCTGTGCTTTCCCAGAGACGCAACATCTCATGGTGCTCGGCCGCGGCAGAGCCTCTTGCCGAAAAGGCAAACGTCCGCCTCCTTCTCCCACAAGGAAGGGCCCAGCCCTGAAAGCTCTTGCTGCTCTTCATGGTCCCTTGGCGCCCTATCTACAGGCACAACAGCACTGGGGATCTGTGCTTTCCCAGAGACACAACATCTCATGGCGCTCGGCCACGGCAGAGCCTCTTGCCGAAAAGGCAAACGTCCGGTTCCTTCTCCCACAAGGAAGGGCCCAGCCCTGAAAGCTCTTGCTGCTCTTCACCTACCCTTGGCGCCCTATCTACAGGCACAACAGCACTGGGGATCTGTGCTTTCCCAGAGACACAACATCTCATGGCGCTCGGCCGCGGCAGAGCCTCTTGCCGAAAAGGCAAACGTCCGGCTCCTTCTCCCACAAGGAAGGGAACCAGCCCTGAAAGCTCTTGCTGCTCTTCATGGTCCCTTGGCGCCCTATCTACAGGCACAACAGCACTGGGGATCTGTGCTTTCCCAGAGACGCAACATCTCATGGCACTCGGCCGCGGCACAGCCTCTTGCCGAAAAGGCAAATGTCCGTATCCTTGTCCCATAAGGAAGGGCCCAGCCCTGAAAGCTCTTGCTGTTCTTCACCTACACTTGGCGCCCTATCTACAGGCACAACAGCACTGGGGATCTGTGCTTTCCCAGAGACGCAACATCTCATGGCGCTCGGCCACGGCAGAGGCTCTTGCCGAAAAGGCAAACGTCCGGCTCCTTCTCCCACAAGGAAGGGCCCAGCCCTGAAAGCTCTTGCTGCTCTTCATGGTCCCTTGGCGCCCTATCTAAAGGCACAACAGCACTGGGGATCTGTGCTTTCCCAGAGACGCAACATCTCATGGTGCTCGGCAGCAGCACAGCCTCTTGCCTAAATGGCAAACGTCCGGCTCCTTCTCCCACAAGGAAGGGCCCAGCCCTGAAAGCTCTTGCAGTTCTTCACTTACCCTTGGCGCCCTATCTACAGGCAAAACAGCACTGGGCATCTGTGCTTTCCCAGAGACGCAACATCTCATGGTGCTCGGACGCGGCTGAGAATCTTGAAAAAAGGCAAACAACCGCCTCCATCTCCCACAAGGAAGGGCCCAGCCATGAAAGCTCTTGCTGCTCTTCATGGTCCCTTGGCGCCCTATCTACAGGCACAACAGTACTGGGGATCTGTGCTTTCCCAGAGACACAACATCTCATGGCACTCGGCAGCGGCAGAGCCTCTTACCGAAAAGGCAAACGTCCGGCTCCTTCTCCCACAAGGAAGGGCCCAGCCCTGAAAGCTCTTGCTGTTCTTCACCTACACTTCGCGCCCTATCTACAGGCACAACAGCACTGGGGATCTGTGCTTTCCCAGAGACACAACATCTCATGGTGCTCGGCCGCGGCAGAGACTCTTGCCGAAAAGGCAAACGTCCAGCTCCTTCTCCCACAAGGAAGGGCCCAGCCCTGAAAGCTCTTGCTGCTCTTCACGGTCCCTTGGTGCCCTATCTACAGGCACAACAGCACTGGGCATCTGTGCTTTCCCAGAGACGCAACATCTCAGAGCACTCGGCAGCGCCAGAGCCTCTTGCCGAAAAGGCAAACGTCCGGCTCCTTCTCCGACAAGAAAGGGCCCAGCCCTGAAAGCTCTGGCTTTTCGTCACCTACCCTTGGCACCCTTTCTACAGGCACAACAGCACTGGGGATCTGTGCTTTCCCAGAGACGCAACATCTCATGGTGCTCGGCCGCGGCAGAGACTCTTGCCGAAAAGGCAAACATCCGCCTCCTTCTCCCACAAGGAAGGGCCCAGCCCTGAAAGCTCTTGCTGCTCTTCATGGTCCCTTGGCGCCCTATCTACAGGCACAAAAGCACTGGGGATCTGTGCTTTCCCAGAGACACAACATCTCATGGCGCTCGGCCGCGGCAGAGCCTCTTGCCGAAAAGGCAAACGTCCGGCTCCTTCTCCCACAAGGAAGGGCCCAGCCCTGAAAGCTCTTGCTGCTCTTCACGGTCCCTTGGTGCCCTATCTACAGGCACAACAGCACTGGGGATCTGTGCTTTCCCAGAGACGCAACATCTCATGGTGCTGGGCAGCAGCACAGCCTCTTGCCGAAAAGGCAAACGTCCGGCTCCTTCTCCCACAAGGAAGGGCCCAGCCCTGAAAGCTCTTGCTGCTCTTCACCTACGCTTGGCGCCCTATCTACAGGCACAACAGCACTGGGAATCTGTGCTTTCCCACAGACGCACATCTCATGGTTCTCGGCCGTGGCTGAGGCTCTTGCCGAAAAGGCAAACGTCCGGCTCCTTCTCCCACAAGGAAGGGCCCAGCCCTGAAAGCTCTTGCTGCTCTTCACCTTCGCTTGGAACCCTATCTACAGGCACAACAGCACTGGGGATCTGTGCTTTCCCAGAGACGCAACATCTCATGGTGCTCGACCGCGGCAGAGACTCTTGCCGAAAAGGCAAACATCCGGCTCCTTCTCCCACAAGGAAGGGCCCAGCCCTGAAAGCTCTTGCTGCTCTTCATGGTCCCTTGGCGCCCTATCTACAGGCACAACAGCACTGGGGATCTGTGCTTTCCCAGAGACACAACATCTCATGGCGCTCGGCCGCGGCAGAGCCTCTTGCCGAAAAGGCAAACGTCCGGCTCCTTCTCCCACAAGGAAGGGCCCAGCCCTGAAAGCTCTTGCTGCTCTTCACCTACCCTTGGCGCCCTATCTACAGGCACAACAGCACTGGGGATCTGTGCTTTCCCAGAGATGCAACATCTCATGGCACACGGCAGCGTCAGAGGCTCTTGCCGAAAAGGCAAACGTCCGGCTAATTCTCCCACAAGATAGGGCCCAGCCCTGAAAGCTCTTGCTGCTCTTCACCTACGCTTGGCACCCTATCTACAGGCACAACAGCACTGGGGATCTGTGCTTTCCCAGAGACGCAACATCTCATGGCACTCGGCCGCGGCACTGCCTCTTGCCGAAAAGGCAAATGTCCGTATCCTTGTCCCATAAGGAAGGGCCCAGCCCTGAAAGCTCTTGCTGTTCTTCACCTACACTTGGCGCCCTATCTACAGGCACAACAGCACTGGGGATCTGTGCTTTCCCAGAGACGCAACATCTCATGGCGCTCGGCCACGGCATAGGCTCTTGCCGAAAAGGCAAACAACAGGCTCCTTCTCCCACAAGGAAGGGCCCAGCCATGAAAGCTCTTGCTACTCTTCATGGTCCCTTGGCGCCCTATCAACAGGCACAACAGCACTGGGGATCTGTGCTTTCCCAGAGACACAACATCTCATGGCGCTCGGCGTCGGCAGAGCCTCTTGCCGAAAAGGCAAACGTCCGGCTCCTTCTCCCACAAGGAAGGGCCCAGCCCTGAAAGCTCTTGCTGCTCTTCACTGTCGCTTGGTGCCCTATCTAAAGGCACAACAGCACTGGGGATCTGTGCTTTCCCAGAGACGCAACATCTCATGGTGCTCGGCAGCAGCACAGCCTCTTGCCTAAATGGCAAACGTCCGGCTCCTTCTCCCACAAGGAAGGGCCCAGCCCTGAAAGCTCTGGCTGTTCTTCACCTACTCTTGGCGCCCTATCTACAGGCACAACAGCACTGGGGATCTGTGCTTTCCCAGAGACGCAACATCTGAAGGTGCTCGGCCGCGGCAGAGACTCTTGCCGAAAAGGCAAACATCCGGCTCCTTCTCCCACAAGGAAGGGCCCAGCCCTGAAAGCTCTTGCTGCTCTTCATGGTCCCTTGGCGCCCTATCTACAGGCACAACAGCACTGGGGATCTGTGCTTTCCCAGAGACACAACATCTCATGGCGCTCGGCCGCGGCAGAGCCTCTTGCCGAAAAGGCAAACGTCCGGCTCCTTCTCCCACAAGGAAGGGCCCAGCCCTGAAAGCTCTGGCTGTTCTTCACCTACCCTTGGTGCCCTATCTACAGGCACAACAGCACTGGGCATCTGTGCTTTCCCAGAAACGCAACATCTCATGGCGCTCGGCCGCGGCAGAGCCTCTTGCCAAAAAGGCAAACGTCCGGCTCCTTCTCCCACAAGGAAGGGCCCAGCCCTGAAAGCTCTTGCTGCTCTTTACTTACGCTTGGCGCCCTATCTACAGGCACAACAGCACTGGGGATCTGTGCTTTCCCAGAGACACAACATCTCATGGCGCTCGGCTGCGGCAGAGACTCTTGCCGAAAAGGAAAACATCCGCCTCCTTCTCCCACAAGGAAGGGCCCAGTCCTGAAAGCTGTGGCTGCTCTTCACCTACGCTTGGCACCCTATCTACAGGCACAACAGCACTGGGGATCTGTGCTTTCCCAGAGACGCAACATCTCATGGTGCTCGGCAGCGGCAGAGCCTCTTGCCGAAAAGGCAAACGTCCGGCTCCTTCTCCCACAAGGAAGGGCCCAGCCCTGAAAGCTCTTGCTGCTCTTCACGGTCCCATGGCGCCCTATCTACAGGCACAACAGCACTGGGGATCTGTGCTTTCCCAGAGACGCACATCTCATGGTTCTCGGCTGTGGCTGAGCCTCTTGCCGAAAAGGCAAACGTCCGGCTCCTTCTCCCACAAGGAAGGGCCCAGCCCTGAAAGCTCTTGCTGCTCTTTACCATCCCTTTGCGCCCTATCTACAGGCACAACAGCACTGGGGATCTGTGCTTTCCCAGAGACGCACATCTCATGGTTCTCGGCCGTGGCTGAGCCTCTTGCCGAAAAGGCAAACGTCCGGCTCCTTCTCCCACAAGGAAGGGCCCAGCCCTGAAAGCTCTTGCTGCTCTTCACCTTCGCTTGGAACCCTATATACAGGCACAACAGCACTGGGGATCTGTGCTTTCCCAGAGACACAACATCTCATGGCGCTCGGCCGCGGCAGAGACTCTTGCCGAAAAGAAAACATCCGCCTCCTTCTCCCACAAGGAAGGGCCCAGCCCTGAAAGCTCTTGCTGCTCTTCATGGTCCCTTGGCGCCCTATCTACAGGCACAACAGCACTGGGGATCTGTGCTTTCCCAGAGACACAACATCTCATGGCGCTCGGCGTCGGCAGAGCCTCTTGCCGAAAAGGCAAACGTCCGGTTCCTTCTCCCACAAGGAAGGGCCCAGCCCTGAAAGCTCTTGCTGCTCTTCACCTACCCTTGGCGCCCTATCTACAGGCACAACAGCACTGGGGATCTGTGCTTTCCCAGAGACGCACATCTCATGGTTCTCGGCCGTGGGTGAGCCTCTTGCCGAAAAGGCAAACGTCCGGCTCCTTCTCCCACAAGGAAGGGCCCAGCCCTGAAAGCTCTTGCTGCTCTTCACGGTCCCTTGGTGCCCTATCTACAAGCACAACAGCACTGGGGATCTGTGCTTTCCCAGAGACACAACATCTCATGGTGCTCGGCCGCGGCTGAGACTCTTGCCGAAAAGGCAAACATCCGCCTCCTTCTCCCACAAGGAAGGGCCCAGCCCTGAAAGCTCTTGCTGCTCTTCATGGTCCCTTGGCAGCCTATCTACAGGCACAACAGCAGTGGGGATCTGTGCTTTCCCAGAGACACAACATCTCATGGTGCTCGGCCGCGGCAGAGGCTCTTGCCGAAAAGGCAAACGTCCGGCTCCTTCTCCCACAAGGAAGGGCCCAGCCCTGAAAGCTCTTGCTGCTCTTCACGGTCCCTTGGTGCCCTATCTACAGGCACAACAGCACTGGGGATCTGTGCTTTCCCAGAGACGCAACATCTCATGGTGCTCGGCACAGCACAGCCTCTTGCCGAAAAGGCAAACGTCCGGCTCCTTCTCCCACAAGGAAGGGCCCAGCCCTGAAAGCTCTGGCTGTTCTTCACCTACCCTTGGCGCCCTATCTACAGGCACAACAGCACTGGGGATCTGTGCTTTCCCAGAGACGCAACATCTCATGGTGCTCGGCCGCGGCAGAGCTTCTTGCCGAAAAGGCAAACGTCCGGCTCCTTCTCCCACAAGGAAGGGCCCAGCCCTGAAAGCTCTTGCTGCTCTTCATGGTCCCTTGGCGCCCTATCTACAGGCACAACAGCACTGGGGATCTGTGCTTTCCCAGAGACGCAACATCTCATGGCGCTCGGCCACGGCAGAGCTTCTTGCCGAAAAGGCAAACGTCCGGCTCCTTCTCCCACAAGGAAGGGCCCAGCCCTGAAAGCTGTGGCTGCTCTTCACCTACGCTTGGCACCCTATCTACAGGCACAACAGCACTGGGGATCTGTGCTTTCCCAGAGACGCAACATCTCATGGTGCTCGGCAGCGGCAGAGGCTCTTGCCGAAAAGGCAAACGTCCGGCTCCTTCTCCCACAAGGAAGGGCCCAGCCCTGAAAGCTCTTGCTGCTCTTCACGGTCCCTTGGTGCCCTATCTACAGGCACAACAGCACTGGGGATCTGTGCTTTCCCAGAGACACATCTCATGGTGCTCGGCCGCGGCAGAGGCTCTTGCCGAAAAGGCAAACGTCCGGCTCCTTCTCCCACAAGGAAGGGCCCAGCCCTGAAAGCTCTTGCTGCTCTTCACGGTCCCTTGGTGCCCTATCTACAGGCACAACAGCACTGGGGATCTGTGCTTTCCCAGAGACGCAACATCTCATGGTGCTCGGCACAGCACAGCCTCTTGCCGAAAAGGCAAACGTCCGGCTCCTTCTCCCACAAGGAAGGGCCCAGCCCTGAAAGCTCTTGCTGCTCTTCACGATCACTTGGCGCTCTTTCTACAGGCACAACAGCACTGGGGATCTGTGCTTTCCCAGAGACGCAACATCTCATGGCGCTCGGCCACGGCAGAGGCTCTTGCCGAAAAGGCAAACGTCCGGCTCCTTCTCCCACAAGGAAGGGCCCATCCTTGAAAGCTATGGCTGCTCTTCACCTACGCTTGGCACCCTATCTACAGGCACAACAGCACTGGGGATCTGTGCTTTCCCAGAGACACAACATCTCATGGTGCTCGGCCACTGCAGATCCTCTTGCCGAAAAGGCAAACATCCGGCTCCTTCTCCCACAATGAAGGGAACAGCCCTGAAAGCTCTTGCTGCTCTTCACGGTCCCTTGGCGCCCTATCTACAGGCACAACAGCACTGGGGATCTGTGCTTTCCCAGAGACACAACATCTCATGGTGCTCGGCCGCGGCTGAGACTCTTGCCGAAAAGGCAAACGTCCGGCTCCTTCTCCCACAAGGAAGGGCCCAGCCCTGAAAGCTCTTGCTGCTCTTCACGGTCCCTTGGTGCCCTATCTACAGGCACAACAGCACTGGGGATCTGTGCTTTCCCAGAGACGCAACATCTCATGGCGCTCGGCCACTGCAGAGGCTCTTGCCTAAAAGGCAAACGTCCGGCTCCTTCTCCCACAAGGAAGGGCCCAGCCCTGAAAGCTCTTGCTGCAGTTCACGGTCCCTTGGAGCCCTATCTACAGGCACAACAGCACTGGGGATCTGTGCTTTCCCAGAGACACAACATCTCATCGCGCTCGGCCACAGCAGAGGCTCTTGCCGAAAAGGCAAACGTCCGGCTCCTTCTCCCACAAGGAAGGCCCGTGCCCTGAAAGCTCTTGCTGCCCTTCACGGTCCCTTGGTGCCCTATCTACAGGCACAACAGCACTGGGGATCTGTGCTTTCCCAGAGACGCAACATCTCATGGCGCTCGGCCACTGCAGAGCTTCTTGCCGAAAAGGCAAACGTCCGGCTCCTTCTCCCACAAGGAAGGGCCCAGCCCTGAAAGCTCTTGCTGCTCTTCACGATCACTTGGCGCCCTATCCACAGGCACAACAGCACTGGGGATCTGTGCTTTCCCAGAGACGCAACATCTCATGGCGCTCGGCCACTGCAGAGCTTCTTGCCGAAAAGGCAAACGTCCAGCTCCTTCCCCCACAAGGAAGGGCCCAGCCTTGAAAGCTCTTGCTGCTCTTCACCTACGCTTGGCACCCTATCTACAGGCACAACAGCACTGGGGATCTGTGCTTTCCCAGAGACGCAACATCTCATGGTGCTCGGCCGTGGCAGAGCCTCTTGCCGAAAAGGCAAACATCACGCCTCCTTCTCCGACAAGGAAGGGCCCAGCCCTGAAAGCTCTTGCTGCTCTTTACTTACACTTGGCACCCTATCTACAAGCACAACAGCACTGGGGATCTGTGCTTAACCAGAGACGCAACATCTCATGGTGCTCGGCCGCGGCAGAGACTCTTGCCGAAAAGGAAAACATCCGCCTCCTTCTCCCACAAGGAAGGGCCCAGCCCTGAAAGCTCTTGCTGCTCTTTACGGTCCCTTGGTGCCCTATCTACAGGCACAACAGCACTGGGGATCTGTGCTTTCCCAGAGACGCAACATCTCATGGTGCTCGGCAGCAGCACAGCCTCTTGCCGAAAAGGCAAACATCCGCCTCCTTCTCCCACAAGGAATGGCACAGCCCTGAAAGCTCTTGATGCTCTTCACGATCACTTGGCGCCCTATCCACAGGCACAACAGCACCTGGGATCTGTGCTTTCCCAGAGACGCAACATCTCATGGCGCTCGGCCACTGCAGAGCTTCTTGCCGAAAAGGCAAACGTCCAGCTCCTTCTCCCACAAGGAAGGGCCCAGCCTTGAAAGCTCTTGCTGCTCTTCACCTACGCTTGGCACCCTATCTACAGGCACAACAGCACTGGGGATCTGTGCTTTCCCAGAGACGCAACATCTCATGGCGCTCGGCCACTGCAGAGCTTCTTGCCGAAAAGGCAAACGTCCAGCTCCTTCTCCCACAAGGAAGGGCCCAGCCTTGAAAGCTCTTGCTGCTCTTCACCTACGCTTGGCACCCTATCTACAGGCACAACAGCACTGGGGATCTGTGCTTTCCCAGAGACGCAACATCTCATGGCGCTCGGCCACGGCAGAGGCTCTTGCCGAAAAGGCAAACGTCCGGTTCATTCTCACACAAGGAAGGGCCCAGCCATGAAAGCTCTTGCTGCAGTTCACGGTCCCTTGGAGCCCTATCTACAGGCACAACAGCACTGGGGATCTGTGCTTTCCCAGAGACGCAACATCTCATGGCGGTCAGCCGCGGCAGAGGCTCTTGCCGAAAAGGCAAACGTCCGGCTCCTTCTCCCACAAGGAAGGGCCCAGCCCTGAAAGCTCTTGCTGCTCTTTACGGTCCCTTGGTGCCCTATCTACAGGCACAACAGCACTGGGGATCTGTGCTTTCCCAGAGACGCAACATCTCATGGTGCTCGGCAGCAGCACAGCCTCTTGCCGAAAAGGCAAACATCCGCCTCCTTCTCCCACAAGGAATGGCACAGCCCTGAAAGCTCTTGATGCTCTTCACGATCACTTGGCGCCCTATCCACAGGCACAACAGCACTGGGGATCTGTGCTTTCCCAGAGACGCAACATCTCATGGCGCTCGGCCACTGCAGAGCTTCTTGCCGAAAAGGCAAACGTCCAGCTCCTTCTCCCACAAGGAAGGGCCCAGCCTTGAAAGCTCTTGCTGCTCTTCACCTACGCTTGGCACCCTATCTACAGGCACAACAGCACTGGGGATCTGTGCTTTCCCAGAGACGCAACATCTCATGGCACTCGGCCGTGGCAGAGCCTCTTGCCGAAAAGGCAAACGTCACGCCTCCTTCTCCGACAAGGAAGGGCCCAGCCCTGAAAGCTCTTGCTGCTCTTTAGTTACACTTGGCACCCTATCTACAAGCACAACAGCACTGGGGATCTGTGCTTTCCCAGAGACGCAACATCTCATGGTGCTCAGCCGCGGCAGAGACTCTTGCCGAAAAGGCAAACGTCCGGCTCCTTCTCCCACAAGGAAGGGCCCAGCCCTGAAAGCTCTTGCTGCTCTTCACGATCACTTGGCGCCCTATCCACAGGCACAACAGCACTGGGGATCTGTGCTTTCCCAGAGACGCAACATCTCATGGCGCTCGGCCACTGCAGAGCTTCTTGCCGAAAAGGCAAACGTCCAGCTCCTTCTCCCACAAGGAAGGGCCCAGCCTTGAAAGCTCTTGCTGCTCTTCACCTACGCTTGGCACCCTATCTACAGGCACAACAGCACTGGGGATCTGTGCTTTCCCAGAGACGCAACATCTCATGGCGCTCGGCCACGGCAGAGGCTCTTGCCGAAAAGGCAAACGTCCGGCTCCTTCTCACACAAGGAAGGGCCCAGCCCTGAAAGCTCTGGCTGTTCTTCACCTACACTTGGCGCCCTATCTACAGGCACAACAGCACTGGGCATCTGTGCTTTCCCAGAGATGCAACATCTCATGGCGCTCGGCCACGGCAGAGCTTCTTGCCGAAAAAGCAAACGTCCAGCTCCTTCTCCCACAAGGAAGGGCCCAGCCTTGAAAGCTATGGCTGCTCTTCACCTACGCTTGGCACCCTATCTATAGGCACAACAGCACTGGGGATCTGTGCTTTCCCAGAGACACAACATCTCATGGTGCTCGGCCACTGCAGATCCTCTTGCCGAAAAGGCAAACGTCCGGCTCCTTCTCCCACAATGAAGGGACCAGCCCTGAAAGCTCATGCTGCTCTTCACGGTCCCTTGACGCCCTATCTACAGGCACAACAGCACTGGGGATCTGTGCTTTCCCAGAGACGCAACATCTCATGGCCCTCGGCCACGGCAGAGGCTCTTGCCTAAAAGGCAAACGTCCGGCTCCTTCTCCCACAAGGAAGGGCCCAGCCCTGAAAGCTCTTGATGCTCTTCACGATCACTTGGCGCCCTATCCACAGGCACAACAGCACTGGGGATCTGTGCTTTCCCAGAGACGCAACATCTCATGGCGCTCGGCCACTGCAGAGCTTCTTGCCGAAAAGGCAAACGTCCAGCTCCTTCTCCCACAAGGAAGGGCCCAGCCTTGAAAGCTCTTGCTGCTCTTCACCTACGCTTGGCGCCCTATCTACAGGCACAACAGCACTGGGGATCTGTGCTTTCCCAGAGACGCACATCTCATGGTTCTCGGCTGTGGCTGAGCCTCTTGCCGAAAAGGCAAACGTCCGGCTCCTTCTCCCACAAGGAAGGGCCCAGCCCTGAAAGCTCTTGCTGCTCTTTACCATCCCTTTGCGCCCTATCTACAGGCACAACAGCACTGGGGATCTGTGCTTTCCCAGAGACGCACATCTCATGGTTCTCGGCCGTGGCTGAGCCTCTTGCCGAAAAGGCAAACGTCCGGCTCCTTCTCCCACAAGGAAGGGCCCAGCCCTGAAAGCTCTTGCTGCTCTTCACCTTCGCTTGGAACCCTATATACAGGCACAACAGCACTGGGGATCTGTGCTTTCCCAGAGACACAACATCTCATGGCGCTCGGCCGCGGCAGAGACTCTTGCCGAAAAGGAAAACATCCGCCTCCTTCTCCCACAAGGAAGGGCCCAGCCCTGAAAGCTCTTGCTGCTCTTCATGGTCCCTTGGCGCCCTATCTACAGGCACAACAGCACTGGGGATCTGTGCTTTCCCAGAGACACAACATCTCATGGCGCTCGGCGTCGGCAGAGCCTCTTGCCGAAAAGGCAAACGTCCGGTTCCTTCTCCCACAAGGAAGGGCCCAGCCCTGAAAGCTCTTGCTGCTCTTCACCTACCCTTGGCGCCCTATCTACAGGCACAACAGCACTGGGGATCTGTGCTTTCCCAGAGACGCACATCTCATGGTTCTCGGCCGTGGGTGAGCCTCTTGCCGAAAAGGCAAACGTCCGGCTCCTTCTCCCACAAGGAAGGGCCCAGCCCTGAAAGCTCTTGCTGCTCTTCACGGTCCCTTGGTGCCCTATCTACAAGCACAACAGCACTGGGGATCTGTGCTTTCCCAGAGACACAACATCTCATGGTGCTCGGCCGCGGCTGAGACTCTTGCCGAAAAGGCAAACATCCGCCTCCTTCTCCCACAAGGAAGGGCCCAGCCCTGAAAGCTCTTGCTGCTCTTCATGGTCCCTTGGCAGCCTATCTACAGGCACAACAGCAGTGGGGATCTGTGCTTTCCCAGAGACACAACATCTCATGGTGCTCGGCCGCGGCAGAGGCTCTTGCCGAAAAGGCAAACGTCCGGCTCCTTCTCCCACAAGGAAGGGCCCAGCCCTGAAAGCTCTTGCTGCTCTTCACGGTCCCTTGGTGCCCTATCTACAGGCACAACAGCACTGGGGATCTGTGCTTTCCCAGAGACGCAACATCTCATGGTGCTCGGCACAGCACAGCCTCTTGCCGAAAAGGCAAACGTCCGGCTCCTTCTCCCACAAGGAAGGGCCCAGCCCTGAAAGCTCTGGCTGTTCTTCACCTACCCTTGGCGCCCTATCTACAGGCACAACAGCACTGGGGATCTGTGCTTTCCCAGAGACGCAACATCTCATGGTGCTCGGCCGCGGCAGAGACTCTTGCCGAAAAGGCAAACGTCCGGCTCCTTCTCCCACAAGGAAGGGCCCAGCCCTGAAAGCTCTTGCTGCTCTTCATGGTCCCTTGGCGCCCTATCTACAGGCACAACAGCACTGGGGATCTGTGCTTTCCCAGAGACGCAACATCTCATGGCGCTCGGCCACGGCAGAGCTTCTTGCCGAAAAGGCAAACGTCCGGCTCCTTCTCCCACAAGGAAGGGCCCAGCCCTGAAAGCTCTTGCTGCTCTTCACGGTCCCTTGGTGCCCTATCTACAGGCACAACAGCACTGGGGATCTGTGCTTTCCCAGAGACACAACATCTCATGGTGCTCGGCCGCGGCAGAGGCTCTTGCCGAAAAGGCAAACGTCCGGCTCCTTCTCCCACAAGGAAGGGCCCAGCCCTGAAAGCTCTTGCTGCTCTTCACGGTCCCTTGGTGCCCTATCTACAGGCACAACAGCACTGGGGATCTGTGCTTTCCCAGAGACGCAACATCTCATGGTGCTCGGCACAGCACAGCCTCTTGCCGAAAAGGCAAACGTCCGGCTCCTTCTCCCACAAGGAAGGGCCCAGCCCTGAAAGCTCTTGCTGCTCTTCACGATCACTTGGCGCCCTTTCTACAGGCACAACAGCACTGGGGATCTGTGCTTTCCCAGAGACGCAACATCTCATGGCGCTCGGCCACGGCAGAGGCTCTTGCCGAAAAGGCAAACGTCCGGCTCCTTCTCCCACAAGGAAGGGCCCATCCTTGAAAGCTATGGCTGCTCTTCACCTACGCTTGGCACCCTATCTACAGGCACAACAGCACTGGGGATCTGTGCTTTCCCAGAGACACAACATCTCATGGTGCTCGGCCACTGCAGATCCTCTTGCCGAAAAGGCAAACATCCGGCTCCTTCTCCCACAATGAAGGGACCAGCCCTGAAAGCTCTTGCTGCTCTTCACGGTCCCTTGGCGCCCTATCTACAGGCACAACAGCACTGGGGATCTGTGCTTTCCCAGAGACACAACATCTCATGGTGCTCGGCCGCGGCTGAGACTCTTGCCGAAAAGGCAAAAGTCCGGCTCCTTCTCCCACAAGGAAGGGCCCAGCCCTGAAAGCTCTTGCTGCTCTTCACGGTCCCTTGGTGCCCTATCTACAGGCACAACAGCACTGGGGATCTGTGCTTTCCCAGAGACGCAACATCTCATGGCGCTCGGCCACTGCAGAGGCTCTTGCCTAAAAGGCAAACGTCCGGCTCCTTCTCCCACAAGGAAGGGCCCAGCCCTGAAAGCTCTTGCTGCAGTTCACGGTCCCTTGGAGCCCTATCTACAGGCACAACAGCACTGGGGATCTGTGCTTTCCCAGAGACACAACATCTCATCGCGCTCGGCCACAGCAGAGGCTTTTGCCGAAAAGGCAAACGTCCGGCTCCTTCTCCCACAAGGAAGGCCCGTGCCCTGAAAGCTCTTGCTGCCCTTCACGGTCCCTTGGTGCCCTATCTACAGGCACAACAGCACTGGGGATCTGTGCTTTCCCAGAGACGCAACATCTCATGGCGCTCGGCCACTGCAGAGCTTCTTGCCGAAAAGGCAAACGTCCGGCTCCTTCTCCCACAAGGAAGGGCCCAGCCCTGAAAGCTCTTGCTGCTCTTCACGATCACTTGGCGCCCTATCCACAGGCACAACAGCACTGGGGATCTGTGCTTTCCCAGAGACGCAACATCTCATGGCGCTCGGCCACTGCAGAGCTTCTTGCCGAAAAGGCAAACGTCCAGCTCCTTCCCCCACAAGGAAGGGCCCAGCCTTGAAAGCTCTTGCTGCTCTTCACCTACGCTTGGCACCCTATCTACAGGCACAACAGCACTGGGGATCTGTGCTTTCCCAGAGACGCAACATCTCATGGTGCTCGGCCGTGGCAGAGCCTCTTGCCGAAAAGGCAAACATCACGCCTCCTTCTCCGACAAGGAAGGGCCCAGCCCTGAAAGCTCTTGCTGCTCTTTACTTACACTTGGCACCCTATCTACAAGCACAACAGCACTGGGGATCTGTGCTTAACCAGAGACGCAACATCTCATGGTGCTCGGCCGCGGCAGAGACTCTTGCCGAAAAGGAAAACATCCGCCTCCTTCTCCCACAAGGAAGGGCCCAGCCCTGAAAGCTCTTGCTGCTCTTTACGGTCCCTTGGTGCCCTATCTACAGGCACAACAGCACTGGGGATCTGTGCTTTCCCAGAGACGCAACATCTCATGGTGCTCGGCAGCAGCACAGCCTCTTGCCGAAAAGGCAAACATCCGCCTCCTTCTCCCACAAGGAATGGCACAGCCCTGAAAGCTCTTGATGCTCTTCACGATCACTTGGCGCCCTATCCACAGGCACAACAGCACTGGGGATCTGTGCTTTCCCAGAGACGCAACATCTCATGGCGCTCGGCCACTGCAGAGCTTCTTGCCGAAAAGGCAAACGTCCAGCTCCTTCTCCCACAAGGAAGGGCCCAGCCTTGAAAGCTCTTGCTGCTCTTCACCTACGCTTGGCACCCTATCTACAGGCACAACAGCACTGGGGATCTGTGCTTTCCCAGAGACGCAACATCTCATGGCGCTCGGCCACTGCAGAGCTTCTTGCCGAAAAGGCAAACGTCCAGCTCCTTCTCCCACAAGGAAGGGCCCAGCCCTGAAAGCTCTTGCTGCTCTTCACGATCACTTGGCGCTCTTTCTACAGGCACAACAGCACTGGGGATCTGTGCTTTCCCAGAGACGCAACATCTCATGGCGCTCGGCCACGGCAGAGGCTCTTGCCGAAAAGGCAAACGTCCGGTTCATTCTCACACAAGGAAGGGCCCAGCCATGAAAGCTCTTGCTGCAGTTCACGGTCCCTTGGAGCCCTATCTACAGGCACAACAGCACTGGGGATCTGTGCTTTCCCAGAGACGCAACATCTCATGGCGGTCAGCCGCGGCAGAGGCTCTTGCCGAAAAGGCAAACGTCCGGCTCCTTCTCCCACAAGGAAGGGCCCAGCCCTGAAAGCTCTTGCTGCTCTTTACGGTCCCTTGGTGCCCTATCTACAGGCACAACAGCACTGGGGATCTGTGCTTTCCCAGAGACGCAACATCTCATGGTGCTCGGCAGCAGCACAGCCTCTTGCCGAAAATGCAAACATCCGCCTCCTTCTCCCACAAGGAATGGCACAGCCCTGAAAGCTCTTGATGCTCTTCACGATCACTTGGCGCCCTATCCACAGGCACAACAGCACTGGGGATCTGTGCTTTCCCAGAGACGCAACATCTCATGGCGCTCGGCCACTGCAGAGCTTCTTGCCGAAAAGGCAAACGTCCAGCTCCTTCTCCCACAAGGAAGGGCCCAGCCTTGAAAGCTCTTGCTGCTCTTCACCTACGCTTGGCACCCTATCTACAGGCACAACAGCACTGGGGATCTGTGCTTTCCCAGAGACGCAACATCTCATGGTGCTCAGCCGCGGCAGAGACTCTTGCCGAAAAGGCAAACGTCCGGCTCCTTCTCCCACAAGGAAGGGCCCAGCCCTGAAAGCTCTTCCTGCTCTTCACGATCACTTGGCGCCCTATCCACAGGCACAACAGCACTGGGGATCTGTGCTTTCCCAGAGACGCAACATCTCATGGCGCTCGGCCACTGCAGAGCTTCTTGCCGAAAAGGCAAACGTCCAGCTCCTTCTCCCACAAGGAAGGGCCCAGCCTTGAAAGCTCTTGCTGCTCTTCACCTACGCTTGGCACCCTATCTACAGGCACAACAGCACTGGGGATCTGTGCTTTCCCAGAGACGCAACATCTCATGGCGCTCGGCCACGGCAGAGGCTCTTGCCGAAAAGGCAAACGTCCGGCTCCTTCTCACACAAGGAAGGGCCCAGCCCTGAAAGCTCTGGCTGTTCTTCACCTACACTTGGCGCCCTATCTACAGGCACAACAGCACTGGGCATCTGTGCTTTCCCAGAGATGCAACATCTCATGGCGCTCGGCCACGGCAGAGCTTCTTGCCGAAAAAGCAAACGTCCAGCTCCTTCTCCCACAAGGAAGGGCCCAGCCTTGAAAGCTATGGCTGCTCTTCACCTACGCTTGGCACCCTATCTATAGGCACAACAGCACTGGGGATCTGTGCTTTCCCAGAGACACAACATCTCATGGTGCTCGGCCACTGCAGATCCTCTTGCCGAAAAGGCAAACGTCCGGCTCCTTCTCCCACAATGAAGGGACCAGCCCTGAAAGCTCATGCTGCTCTTCACGGTCCCTTGACGCCCTATCTACAGGCACAACAGCACTGGGGATCTGTGCTTTCCCAGAGACGCAACATCTCATGGCCCTCGGCCACGGCAGAGGCTCTTGCCTAAAAGGCAAACGTCCGGCTCCTTCTCCCACAAGGAAGGGCCCAGCCCTGAAAGCTCTTGCTGCAGTTCACGGTCCCTTGGAGCCCTATCTACAGGCACAACAGCACTGGGGATCTGTGCTTTCCCAGAGACGCAACATCTCATGGTGCTCGGCAGCAGCAGAGCCTCTTGCCTAAATGGCAAACGTCCGGCTCCTTCTCCCACAAGGAAGGGCCCAGCCCTGAAAGCTCTTGCTGCTCTTCACGGTCCCTTGGTGCCCTATCTACAGGCACAACAGCACTGGGCATCTGTGCTTTCCCAGAGACGCAACATCTCAGAGCACTCGGCAGCGCCAGAGCCTCTTGCCGAAAAGGCAAACGTCCGGCTCCTTCTCCGACAAGAAAGGGCCCAGCCCTGAAAGCTCTGGCTTTTCTTCACCTACCCTTGGCACCCTTTCTACAGGCACAACAGCACTGGGGATCTGTGCTTTCCCAGAGACGCAACATCTCATGGTGCTCGGCCGCGGCAGAGACTCTTGCCGAAAAGGCAAACATCCGCCTCCTTCTCCCACAAGGAAGGGCCCAGCCCTGAAAGCTCTTGCTGCTCTTCATGGTCCCTTGGCGCCCTATCTACAGGCACAAAAGCACTGGGGATCTGTGCTTTCCCAGAGACACAACATCTCATGGCGCTCGGCCGCGGCAGAGCCTCTTGCCGAAAAGGCAAACGTCCGGCTCCTTCTCCCACAAGGAAGGGCCCAGCCCTGAAAGCTCTTGCTGCTCTTCACGGTCCCTTGGTGCCCTATCTACAGGCACAACAGCACTGGGGATCTGTGCTTTCCCAGAGACGCAACATCTCATGGTGCTCGGCAGCAGCACAGCCTCTTGCCGAAAAGGCAAACGTCCGGCTCCTTCTCCCACAAGGAAGGGGCCCAGCCCTGAAAGCTCTTGCTGCTCTTCACCTACGCTTGGCGCCCTATCTACAGGCACAACAGCACTGGGAATCTGTGCTTTCCCAGAGACGCACATCTCATGGTTCTCGGCCGTGGCTGAGGCTCTTGCCGAAAAGGCAAACGTCCGGCTCCTTCTCCCACAAGGAAGGGCCCAGCCCTGAAAGCTCTTGCTGCTCTTCACCTTCGCTTGGAACCCTATCTACAGGCACAACAGCACTGGGGATCTGTGCTTTCCCAGAGACGCAACATCTCATGGTGCTCGACCGCGGCAGAGACTCTTGCCGAAAAGGCAAACATCCGGCTCCTTCTCCCACAAGGAAGGGCCCAGCCCTGAAAGCTCTTGCTGCTCTTCATGGTCCCTTGGCGCCCTATCTACAGGCACAACAGCACTGGGGATCTGTGCTTTCCCAGAGACACAACATCTCATGGCGCTCGGCCGCGGCAGAGACTCTTGCCGAAAAGGCAAACGTCCGGCTCCTTCTCCCACAAGGAAGGGCCCAGCCCTGAAAGCTCTTGCTGCTCTTCACCTACCCTTGGCGCCCTATCTACAGGCACAACAGCACTGGGGATCTGTGCTTTCCCAGAGACGCAACATCTCATGGCACACGGCAGCGTCAGAGGCTCTTGCCGAAAAGGCAAACGTCCGGCTAATTCTCCCACAAGATAGGGCCCAGCCCTGAAAGCTCTTGCTGCTCTTCACCTACGCTTGGCACCCTATCTACAGGCACAACCAGCACTGGGGATCTGTGCTTTCCCAGAGACGCAACATCTCATGGCGCTCGGCCACGGCAGAGGCTCTTGCCGAAAAGGCAAACGTCCGGCTCCTTCTCACACAAGGAAGGGCCCAGCCCTGAAAGCTCTGGCTGTTCTTCACCTACCCTTGGCGCCCTATCTACAGGCACAACAGCACTGGGCATCTGTGCTTTCCCAGAGATGCAACATCTCATGGCGCTCGGCCACGGCAGAGCTTCTTGCCGAAAAAGCAAACGTCCAGCTCCTTCTCCCACAAGGAAGGGCCCAGCCTTGAAAGCTATGGCTGCTCTTCACCTACGCTTGGCACCCTATCTACAGGCACAACAGCACTGGGGATCTGTGCTTTCCCAGAGACACAACATCTCATGGTGCTCGGCCACTGCAGATCCTCTTGCCGAAAAGGCAAACGTCCGGCTCCTTCTCCCACAATGAAGGGACCAGCCCTGAAAGCTCATGCTGCTCTTCACGGTCCCTTGATGCCCTATCTACAGGCACAACAGCACTGGGGATCTGTGCTTTCCCAGAGACGCAACATCTCATGGTGCTCGGCCACGGCAGAGGCTCTTGCCTAAAAGGCAAACGTCCGGCTCCTTCTCCCACAAGGAAGGGCCCAGCCCTGAAAGCTCTTGCTGCAGTTCACGGTCCCTTGGAGCCCTATCTACAGGCACAACAGCACTGGGGATCTGTGCTTTCCCAGAGACGCAACATCTCATGGTGCTCGGCAGCAGCAGAGCCTCTTGCCTAAATGGCAAACGTCCGGCTCCTTCTCCCACAAGGAAGGGCCCAGCCCTGAAAGCTCTTGCTGCTCTTCACGGTTCCTTGGCGCCCTATCTACAGGCACAAAAGCACTGGGGATCTGTGCTTTCCCAGAGACACAACATCTCATGGCGCTCGGCCGCGGCAGAGCCTCTTGCCGAAAAGGCAAACGTCCGGCTCCTTCTCCCACAAGGAAGGGCCCAGCCCTGAAAGCTCTTGCTGCTCTTCACGGTCCCTTGGTGCCCTATCTACAGGCACAACAGCACTGGGGATCTGTGCTTTCCCAGAGACGCAACATCTCATGGTGCTCGGCAGCAGCACAGCCTCTTGCCGAAAAGGCAAACGTCCGGCTCCTTCTCCCACAAGGAAGGGCCCAGCCCTGAAAGCTCTTGCTGCTCTTCACCTACGCTTGGCGCCCTATCTACAGGCACAACAGCACTGGGAATCTGTGCTTTCCCAGAGACGCACATCTCATGGTTCTCGGCCGTGGCTGAGGCTCTTGCCGAAAAGGCAAACGTCCGGCTCCTTCTCCCACAAGGAAGGGCCCAGCCCTGAAAGCTCTTGCTGCTCTTCACCTTCGCTTGGAACCCTATCTACAGGCACAACAGCACTGGGGATCTGTGCTTTCCCAGAGACGCCAACATCTCATGGTGCTCGACCGCGGCAGAGACTCTTGCCGAAAAGGCAAACATCCGGCTCCTTCTCCCACAAGGAAGGGCCCAGCCCTGAAAGCTCTTGCTGCTCTTCATGGTCCCCTTGGCGCCCTATCTACAGGCACAACAGCACTGGGGATCTGTGCTTTCCCAGAGACGCAACATCTCATGGTGCTCGGCAGCAGCACAGCCTCTTGCCGAAAAGGCAAACGTCCGGCTCCTTCTCCCACAAGGAAGGGCCCAGCCCTGAAAGCTCTTGCTGCTCTTCACCTACGCTTGGCGCCCTATCTACAGGCACAACAGCACTGGGAATCTGTGCTTTCCCAGAGACGCACATCTCATGGTTCTCGGCCGTGGCTGAGGCTCTTGCCGAAAAGGCAAACGTCCGGCTCCTTCTCCCACAAGGAAGGGCCCAGCCCTGAAAGCTCTTGCTGCTCTTCACCTTCGCTTGGAACCCTATCTACAGGCACAACAGCACTGGGGATCTGTGCTTTCCCAGAGACGCAACATCTCATGGTGCTCGACCGCGGCAGAGACTCTTGCCGAAAAGGCAAACATCCGGCTCCTTCTCCCACAAGGAAGGGCCCAGCCCTGAAAGCTCTTGCTGCTCTTCATGGTCCCTTGGCGCCCTATCTACAGGCACAACAGCACTGGGGATCTGTGCTTTCCCAGAGACACAACATCTCATGGCGCTCGGCCGCGGCAGAGCCTCTTGCCGAAAAGGCAAACGTCCGGCTCCTTCTCCCACAAGGAAGGGCCCAGCCCTGAAAGCTCTTGCTGCTCTTCACCTACCCTTGGCGCCCTATCTACAGGCACAACAGCACTGGGGATCTGTGCTTTCCCAGAGACGCAACATCTCATGGCACACGGCAGCGTCAGAGGCTCTTGCCGAAAAGGCAAACGTCCGGCTAATTCTCCCACAAGATAGGGCCCAGCCCTGAAAGCTCTTGCTGCTCTTCATCTACGCTTGGCACCCTATCTACAGGCACAACAGCACTGGGGATCTGTGCTTTCCCAGAGACGCAACATCTCATGGCACTCGGCCGCGGCACTGCCTCTTGCCGAAAAGGCAAATGTCCGTATCCTTGTCCCATAAGGAAGGGCCCAGCCCTGAAAGCTCTTGCTGTTCTTCACCTACACTTGGCGCCCTATCTACAGGCACAACAGCACTGGGGATCTGTGCTTTCCCAGAGACGCAACATCTCATGGCGCTCGGCCACGGCAGAGGCTCTTGCCGAAAAGGCAAACGTCCGGCTCCTTCTCACACAAGGAAGGGCCCAGCCCTGAAAGCTCTGGCTGTTCTTCACCTACCCTTGGCGCCCTATCTACAGGCACAACAGCACTGGGCATCTGTGCTTTCCCAGAGATGCAACATCTCATGGCGCTCGGCCACGGCAGAGCTTCTTGCCGAAAAAGCAAACGTCCAGCTCCTTCTCCCACAAGGAAGGGCCCAGCCTTGAAAGCTATGGCTGCTCTTCACCTACGCTTGGCACCCTATCTACAGGCACAACAGCACTGGGGATCTGTGCTTTCCCAGAGACACAACATCTCATGGTGCTCGGCCACTGCAGATCCTCTTGCCGAAAAGGCAAACGTCCGGCTCCTTCTCCCACAATGAAGGGACCAGCCCTGAAAGCTCATGCTGCTCTTCACGGTCCCTTGACGCCCTATCTACAGGCACAACAGCACTGGGGATCTGTGCTTTCCCAGAGACGCAACATCTCATGGTGCTCGGCCACGGCAGAGGCTCTTGCCTAAAAGGCAAACGTCCGGCTCCTTCTCCCACAAGGAAGGGCCCAGCCCTGAAAGCTCTTGCTGCTCTTCATGGTCCCTTGGCGCCCTATCTACAGGCACAACAGCACTGGGGATCTGTGCTTTCCCAGAGACGCAACATCTCATGGTGCTCGGCAGCGGCAGAGACTCTTGCCGAAAAGGCAAACGTCCGGCTCCTTCTCCCACAAGGAAGGGCCCAGCCCTGAAAGCTCTTGCTGCTCTTCACGGTCCCTTGGTGCCCTATCTACAGGCACAACAGCACTGGGGATCTGTGCTTTCCCAGAGACACAACATCTCATGGTGCTCGGCCGCGGCAGAGGCTCTTGCCGAAAAGGCAAACGTCCGGCTCCTTCTCACACAAGGAAGGGCCCAGCCCTGAAAGCTCTGGCTGTTCTTCACCTACCCTTGGCGCCCTATCTACAGGCACAACAGCACTGGGCATCTGTGCTTTCCCAGAGATGCAACATCTCATGGCGCTCGGCCACGGCAGAGCTTCTTGCCGAAAAAGCAAACGTCCAGCTCCTTCTCCCACAAGGAAGGGGCCCAGCCTTGAAAGCTATGGCTGCTCTTCACCTACGCTTGGCACCCTATCTACAGGCACAACAGCACTGGGGATCTGTGCTTTCCCAGAGACACAACATCTCATGGTGCTCGGCCACTGCAGATCCTCTTGCCGAAAAGGCAAACGTCCGGCTCCTTCTCCCACAATGAAGGGACCAGCCCTGAAAGCTCATGCTGCTCTTCACGGTCCCTTGACGCCCTATCTACAGGCACAACAGCACTGGGGATCTGTGCTTTCCCAGAGACGCAACATCTCATGGTGCTCGGCCACGGCAGAGGCTCTTGCCTAAAAGGCAAACGTCCGGCTCCTTCTCCCACAAGGAAGGGCCCAGCCCTGAAAGCTCTTGCTGCAGTTCACGGTCCCTTGGAGCCCTATCTACAGGCACAACAGCACTGGGGATCTGTGCTTTCCCAGAGACGCAACATCTCATGGTGCTCGGCAGCAGCAGAGCCTCTTGCCTAAATGGCAAACGTCCGGCTCCTTCTCCCACAAGGAAGGGCCCAGCCCTGAAAGCTCTTGCTGCTCTTCACGGACCCTTGGTGCCCTATCTACAGGCACAACAGCACTGGGCATCTGTGCTTTCCCAGAGACGCAACATCTCAGAGCACTCGGCAGCGCCAAGAGCCTCTTGCCGAAAAGGCAAACGTCCGGCTCCTTCTCCGACAAGAAAGGGCCCAGCCCTGAAAGCTCTGGCTTTTCTTCACCTACCCTTGGCACCCTTTCTACAGGCACAACAGCACTGGGGATCTGTGCTTTCCCAGAGACGCAACATCTCATGGTGCTCGGCCGCGGCAGAGACTCTTGCCGAAAAGGCAAACATCCGCCTCCTTCTCCCACAAGGAAGGGCCCAGCCCTGAAAGCTCTTGCTGCTCTTCATGGTCCCTTGGCGCCCTATCTACAGGCACAAAAGCACTGGGGATCTGTGCTTTCCCAGAGACACAACATCTCATGGCGCTCGGCCGCGGCAGAGCCTCTTGCCGAAAAGGCAAACGTCCGGCTCCTTCTCCCACAAGGAAGGGCCCAGCCCTGAAAGCTCTTGCTGCTCTTCACGGTCCCTTGGTGCCCTATCTACAGGCACAACAGCACTGGGGATCTGTGCTTTCCCAGAGACGCAACATCTCATGGTGCTCGGCAGCAGCACAGCCTCTTGCCGAAAAGGCAAACTTCGGCTCCTTCTCCCACAAGGAAGGGCCCAGCCCTGAAAGCTCTTGCTGCTCTTCACCTACGCTTGGCGCCCTATCTACAGGCACAACAGCACTGGGAATCTGTGCTTTCCCAGAGACGCACATCTCATGGTTCTCGGCCGTGGCTGAGGCTCTTGCCGAAAAGGCAAACGTCCGGCTCCTTCTCCCACAAGGAAGGGCCCAGCCCTGAAAGCTCTTGCTGCTCTTCACCTTCGCTTGGAACCCTATCTACAGGCACAACAGCACTGGGGATCTGTGCTTTCCCAGAGACGCAACATCTCATGGTGCTCGACCGCGGGCACAGACTCTTGCCGAAAAGGCAAACATCCGGCTCCTTCTCCCACAAGGAAGGGCCCAGCCCTGAAAGCTCTTGCTGCTCTTCATGGTCCCTTGGCGCCCTATCTACAGGCACAACAGCACTGGGGATCTGTGCTTTCCCAGAGACACAACATCTCATGGCGCTCGGCCGCGGCAGAGCCTCTTGCCGAAAAGGCAAACGTCCGGCTCCTTCTCCCACAAGGAAGGGCCCAGCCCTGAAAGCTCTTGCTGCTCTTCACCTACCCTTGGCGCCCTATCTACAGGCACAACAGCACTGGGGATCTGTGCTTTCCCAGAGACGCAACATCTCATGGCACACGGCAGCGTCAGAGGCTCTTGCCGAAAAGGCAAACGTCCGGCTAATTCTCCCACAAGATAGGGCCCAGCCCTGAAAGCTCTTGCTGCTCTTCACCTACGCTTGGCACCCTATCTACAGGCACAACAGCACTGGGGATCTGTGCTTTCCCAGAGACGCAACATCTCATGGCACTCGGCCGCGGCACTGCCTCTTGCCGAAAAGGCAAATGTTCCGTATCCTTGTCCCATAAGGAAGGGCCCAGCCCTGAAAGCTCTTGCTGGTTCTTCACCTACACTTGGCGCCCTATCTACAGGCACAACAGCACTGGGGATCTGTGCTTTCCCAGAGACGCAACATCTCATGGCGCTCGGCCACGGCATAGGCTCTTGCCGAAAAGGCAAACAACAGGCTCCTTCTCCCACAAGGAAGGGCCCAGCCATGAAAGCTCTTGCTACTCTTCATGGTCCCTTGGCGCCCTATCAACAGGCACAACAGCACTGGGGATCTGTGCTTTCCCAGAGACACAACATCTGATGGCGCTCGGCGTCGGCAGAGCCTCTTGCCGAAAAGGCAAACGTCCGGCTCCTTCTCCCACAAGGAAGGGCCCAGCCCTGAAAGCTCTTGCTGCTCTTCACTGTCGCTTGGTGCCCTATCTAAAGGCACAACAGCACTGGGGATCTGTGCTTTCCCAGAGACGCAACATCTCATGGTGCTCGGCAGCAGCACAGCCTCTTGCCTAAATGGCAAACGTCCGGCTCCTTCTCCCACAAGGAAGGGCCCAGCCCTGAAAGCTCTGGCTGTTCTTCACCTACTCTTGGCGCCCTATCTACAGGCACAACAGCACTGGGGATCTGTGCTTTCCCAGAGACGCAACATCTGAAGGTGCTCGGCCGCGGCAGAGACTCTTGCCGAAAAAGGCAAACATCCGGCTCCTTCTCCCACAAGGAAGGGCCCAGCCCTGAAAGCTCTTGCTGCTCTTCATGGTCCCTTGGCGCCCTATCTACAGGCACAACAGCACTGGGGATCTGTGCTTTCCCAGAGACACAACATCTCATGGCGCTCGGCCGCGGCAGAGCCTCTTGCCGAAAAGGCAAACGTCCGGCTCCTTCTCCCACAAGGAAGGGCCCAGCCCTGAAAGCTCTGGCTGTTCTTCACCTACCCTTGGCGCCCTATCTACAGGCACAACAGCACTGGGCATCTGTGCTTTCCCAGAAACGCAACATCTCATGGCGCTCGGCCGCGGCAGAGCCTCTTGCCGAAAAGGCAAACGTCCGGCTCCTTCTCCCACAAGGAAGGGCCCAGCCCTGAAAGCTCTTGCTGCTCTTTACTTACGCTTGGCGCCCTATCTACAGGCACAACAGCACTGGGGATCTGTGCTTTCCCAGAGACACAACATCTCATGGCGCTCGGCTGCGGCAGAGACTCTTGCCGAAAAGGAAAACATCCGCCTCCTTCTCCCACAAGGAAGGGCCCAGCCCTGAAAGCTCTTGCTGCTCTTCACCTACACTTGGCGCCCTATCTACAGGCACAACAGCACTGGGGATCTGTGCTTTCCCAGAACCGCAACATCTCATGGCGCTCGGCCACTGCAGAGCTTCTTGCCGAAAAGGCAAACGTCCGGCTCCTTCTCCCACAAGGAAGGGCCCAGCCCTGAAAGCTGTGGGCTGCTCTTTACCATCCCTTTGCGCCCTATCTACAGGCACAACAGCACTGGGGATCTGTGCTTTCCCCAGAGACGCACATCTCATGGTTCTCGGCCGTGGCTGAGCCTCTTGCCGAAAAAGGCAAACGTCCGGCTCCTTCTCCCACAAGGAAGGGCCCAGCCCTGAAAGCTCTTGCTGCTCTTCACCTACCCTTGGCGCCCTATCTACAGGCACAACAGCACTGGGGATCTGTGCTTTCCCAGAGACGCACATCTCATGGTTCTCGGCCGTGGGTGAGCCTCTTGCCGAAAAGGCAAACGTCCGGCTCCTTCTCCCACAAGGAAGGGCCCAGCCCTGAAAGCTCTTGCTGCTCTTCACGGTCCCTTGGTGCCCTATCTACAAGCACAACAGCACTGGGGATCTGTGCTTTCCCAGAGACACAACATCTCATGGTGCTCGGCCGCGGCTGAGACTCTTGCCGAAAAGGCAAACATCCGCCTCCTTCTCCCACAAGGAAGGGCCCAGCCCTGAAAGCTCTTGCTGCTCTTCATGGTCCCTTGGCAGCCTATCTACAGGCACAACAGCAGTGGGGATCTGTGCTTTCCCAGAGACACAACATCTCATGGTGCTCGGCCGCGGCAGAGGCTCTTGCCGAAAAGGCAAACGTCCGGCTCCTTCTCCCACAAGGAAGGGCCCAGCCCTGAAAGCTCTTGCTGCTCTTCACGGTCCCTTGGTGCCCTATCTACAGGCACAACAGCACTGGGGATCTGTGCTTTCCCAGAGACAGAACATCTCATGGTGCTCGGCACAGCACAGCCTCTTGCCGAAAAGGCAAACGTCCGGCTCCTTCTCCCACAAGGAAGGGCCCAGCCCTGAAAGCTCTGGCTGTTCTTCACCTACCCTTGGCGCCCTATCTACAGGCACAACAGCACTGGGGATCTGTGCTTTCCCAGAGACGCAACATCTCATGGTGCTCGGCCGCGGCAGAGACTCTTGCCGAAAAGGCAAACGTCCGGCTCCTTCTCCCACAAGGAAGGGCCCAGCCCTGAAAGCTCTTGCTGCTCTTCATGGTCCCTTGGCGCCCTATCTACAGGCACAACAGCACTGGGGATCTGTGCTTTCCCAGAGACGCAACATCTCATGGCGCTCGGCCACGGCAGAGCTTCTTGCCGAAAAGGCAAACGTCCGGCTCCTTCTCCCACAAGGAAGGGCCCAGCCCTGAAAGCTGTGGCTGCTCTTCACCTACGCTTGGCACCCTATCTACAGGCACAACAGCACTGGGGATCTGTGCTTTCCCAGAGACGCAACATCTCATGGTGCTCGGCAGCGGCAGAGCCTCTTGCCGAAAAGGCAAACGTCCGGCTCCTTCTCCCACAAGGAAGGGCCCAGCCCTGAAAGCTCTTGCTGCTCTTCACGGTCCCTTGGTGCCCTATCTACAGGCACAACAGCACTGGGGATCTGTGCTTTCCCAGAGACACAACATCTCATGGTGCTCGGCCGCGGCAGAGGCTCTTGCCGAAAAGGCAAACGTCCGGCTCCTTCTCCCACAAGGAAGGGCCCAGCCCTGAAAGCTCTTGCTGCTCTTCACGGTCCCTTGGTGCCCTATCTACAGGCACAACAGCACTGGGGATCTGTGCTTTCCCAGAGACGCAACATCTCATGGTGCTCGGCACAGCACAGCCTCTTGCCGAAAAGGCAAACGTCCGGCTCCTTCTCCCACAAGGAAGGGCCCAGCCCTGAAAGCTCTTGCTGCTCTTCACGATCACTTGGCACTCTTTCTACAGGCACAACAGCACTGGGGATCTGTGCTTTCCCAGAGACGCAACATCTCATGGCTCTCGGCCACGGCAGAGGCTCTTGCCGAAAAGGCAAACGTCCGGCTCCTTCTCCCACAAGGAAGGGCCCATCCTTGAAAGCTATGGCTGCTCTTCACCTACGCTTGGCACCCTATCTACAGGCACAACAGCACTGGGGATCTGTGCTTTCCCAGAGACACAACATCTCATGGTGCTCGGCCACTGCAGATCCTCTTGCCGAAAAGGCAAACATCCGGCTCCTTCTCCCACAATGAAGGGACCAGCCCTGAAAGCTCTTGCTGCTCTTCACGGTCCCTTGGCGCCCTATCTACAGGCACAACAGCACTGGGGATCTGTGCTTTCCCAGAGACACAACATCTCATGGTGCTCGGCCGCGGCTGAGACTCTTGCCGAAAAGGCAAACGTCCGGCTCCTTCTCCCACAAGGAAGGGCCCAGCCCTGAAAGCTCTTGCTGCTCTTCACGGTCCCTTGGTGCCCTATCTACAGGCACAACAGCACTGGGGATCTGTGCTTTCCCAGAGACGCAACATCTCATGGCGCTCGGCCACTGCAGAGGCTCTTGCCTAAAAGGCAAACGTCCGGCTCCTTCTCCCACAAGGAAGGGCCCAGCCCTGAAAGCTCTTGCTGCAGTTCACGGTCCCTTGGAGCCCTATCTACAGGCACAACAGCACTGGGGATCTGTGCTTTCCCAGAGACACAACATCTCATCGCGCTCGGCCACAGCAGAGGCTCTTGCCGAAAAGGCAAACGTCCGGCTCCTTCTCCCACAAGGAAGGCCCGTGCCCTGAAAGCTCTTGCTGCCCTTCACGGTCCCTTGGTGCCCTATCTACAGGCACAACAGCACTGGGGATCTGTGCTTTCCCAGAGACGCAACATCTCATGGCGCTCGGCCACTGCAGAGCTTCTTGCCGAAAAGGCAAACGTCCGGCTCCTTCTCCCACAAGGAAGGGCCCAGCCCTGAAAGCTCTTGCTGCTCTTCACGATCACTTGGCGCCCTATCCACAGGCACAACAGCACTGGGGATCTGTGCTTTCCCAGAGACGCAACATCTCATGGCGCTCGGCCACTGCAGAGCTTCTTGCCGAAAAGGCAAACGTCCAGCTCCTTCCCCCACAAGGAAGGGCCCAGCCTTGAAAGCTCTTGCTGCTCTTCACCTACGCTTGGCACCCTATCTACAGGCACAACAGCACTGGGGATCTGTGCTTTCCCAGAGACGCAACATCTCATGGTGCTCGGCCGTGGCAGAGCCTCTTGCCGAAAAGGCAAACATCACGCCTCCTTCTCCGACAAGGAAGGGCCCAGCCCTGAAAGCTCTTGCTGCTCTTTACTTACACTAGGCACCCTATCTACAAGCACAACAGCACTGGGGATCTGTGCTTTCCCAGAGACGCAACATCTCATGGTGCTCGGCCGCGGCAGAGACTCTTGCCGAAAAGGAAAACATCCGCCTCCTTCTCCCACAAGGAAGGGCCCAGCCCTGAAAGCTCTTGCTGCTCTTTACGGTCCCTTGGTGCCCTATCTACAGGCACAACAGCACTGGGGATCTGTGCTTTCCCAGAGACGCAACATCTCATGGTGCTCGGCAGCAGCACAGCCTCTTGCCGAAAAGGCAAACATCCGCCTCCTTCTCCCACAAGGAATGGCACAGCCCTGAAAGCTCTTGATGCTCTTCACGATCACTTGGCGCCCTATCCACAGGCACAACAGCACTGGGGATCTGTGCTTTCCCAGAGACGCAACATCTCATGGCGCTCGGCCACTGCAGAGCTTCTTGCCGAAAAGGCAAACGTCCAGCTCCTTCTCCCACAAGGAAGGGCCCAGCCTTGAAAGCTCTTGCTGCTCTTCACCTACGCTTGGCACCCTATCTACAGGCACAACAGCACTGGGGATCTGTGCTTTCCCAGAGACGCAACATCTCATGGCGCTCGGCCACTGCAGAGCTTCTTGCCGAAAAGGCAAACGTCCAGCTCCTTCTCCCACAAGGAAGGGCCCAGCCTTGAAAGCTCTTGCTGCTCTTCACCTACGCTTGGCACCCTATCTACAGGCACAACAGCACTGGGGATCTGTGCTTTCCCAGAGACGCAACATCTCATGGCGCTCGGCCACGGCAGAGGCTCTTGCCGAAAAGGCAAACGTCCGGTTCATTCTCACACAAGGAAGGGCCCAGCCCTGAAAGCTCTTGCTGCAGTTCACGGTCCCTTGGAGCCCTATCTACAGGCACAACAGCACTGGGGATCTGTGCTTTCCCAGAGACGCAACATCTCATGGCGGTCAGCCGCGGCAGAGGCTCTTGCCGAAAAGGCAAACGTCCGGCTCCTTCTCACACAAGGAAGGGCCCAGCCCTGAAAGCTCTGGCTGTTCTTCACCTACACTTGGCGCCCTATCTACAGGCACAACAGCACTGGGCATCTGTGCTTTCCCAGAGATGCAACATCTCATGGCGCTCGGCCACGGCAGAGCTTCTTGCCGAAAAAGCAAACGTCCAGCTCCTTCTCCCACAAGGAAGGGCCCAGCCTTGAAAGCTATGGCTGCTCTTCACCTACGCTTGGCACCCTATCTATAGGCACAACAGCACTGGGGATCTGTGCTTTCCCAGAGACACAACATCTCATGGTGCTCGGCCACTGCAGATCCTCTTGCCGAAAAGGCAAACGTCCGGCTCCTTCTCCCACAATGAAGGGACCAGCCCTGAAAGCTCTTGCTGCTCTTCACGGTCCCTTGACGCCCTATCTACAGGCACAACAGCACTGGGGATCTGTGCTTTCCCAGAGACGCACATCTCATGGTTCTCGGCCGTGGGTGAGCCTCTTGCCGAAAAGGCAAACGTCCGGCTCCTTCTCCCACAAGGAAGGGCCCAGCCCTGAAAGCTCTTGCTGCTCTTCACGGTCCCTTGGTGCCCTATCTACAAGCACAACAGCACTGGGGATCTGTGCTTTCCCAGAGACACAACATCTCATGGTGCTCGGCCGCGGCTGAGACTCTTGCCGAAAAGGCAAACATCCGCCTCCTTCTCCCACAAGGAAGGGCCCAGCCCTGAAAGCTCTTGCTGCTCTTCATGGTCCCTTGGCAGCCTATCTACAGGCACAACAGCAGTGGGGATCTGTGCTTTCCCAGAGACACAACATCTCATGGTGCTCGGCCGCGGCAGAGGCTCTTGCCGAAAAGGCAAACGTCCGGCTCCTTCTCCCACAAGGAAGGGCCCAGCCCTGAAAGCTCTTGCTGCTCTTCACGGTCCCTTGGTGCCCTATCTACAGGCACAACAGCACTGGGGATCTGTGCTTTCCCAGAGACGCAACATCTCATGGTGCTCGGCACAGCACAGCCTCTTGCCGAAAAGGCAAACGTCCGGCTCCTTCTCCCACAAGGAAGGGCCCCAGCCCTGAAAGCTCTGGCTGTTCTTCACCTACCCTTGGCGCCCTATCTACAGGCACAACAGCACTGGGGATCTGTGCTTTCCCAGAGACGCAACATCTCATGGTGCTCGGCACAGCACAGCCTCTTGCCGAAAAGGCAAACGTCCGGCTCCTTCTCCCACAAGGAAGGGCCCAGCCCTGAAAGCTCTTGCTGCTCTTCACGATCACTTGGCGCCCTTTCTACAGGCACAACAGCACTGGGGATCTGTGCTTTCCCAGAGACGCAACATCTCATGGCGCTCGGCCACGGCAGAGGCTCTTGCCGAAAAGGCAAACGTCCGGCTCCTTCTCCCACAAGGAAGGGCCCATCCTTGAAAGCTATGGCTGCTCTTCACCTACGCTTGGCACCCTATCTACAGGCACAACAGCACTGGGGATCTGTGCTTTCCCAGAGACGCAACATCTCATCGCGCTCGGCCACAGCAGAGGCTTTTGCCGAAAAGGCAAACGTCCGGCTCCTTCTCCCACAAGGAAGGCCCGTGCCCTGAAAGCTCTTGCTGCCCTTCACGGTCCCTTGGTGCCCTATCTACAGGCACAACAGCACTGGGGATCTGTGCTTTCCCAGAGACGCAACATCTCATGGCGCTCGGCCACTGCAGAGCTTCTTGCCGAAAAGGCAAACGTCCGGCTCCTTCTCCCACAAGGAAGGGCCCAGCCCTGAAAGCTCTTGCTGCTCTTCACGATCACTTGGCGCCCTATCCACAGGCACAACAGCACTGGGGATCTGTGCTTTCCCAGAGACGCAACATCTCATGGCGCTCGGCCACTGCAGAGCTTCTTGCCGAAAAGGCAAACGTCCAGCTCCTTCCCCCACAAGGAAGGGCCCAGCCTTGAAAGCTCTTGCTGCTCTTCACCTACGCTTGGCACCCTATCTACAGGCACAACAGCACTGGGGATCTGTGCTTTCCCAGAGACGCAACATCTCATGGTGCTCGGCCGTGGCAGAGCCTCTTGCCGAAAAGGCAAACATCACGCCTCCTTCTCCGACAAGGAAGGGCCCAGCCCTGAAAGCTCTTGCTGCTCTTTACTTACACTTGGCACCCTATCTACAAGCACAACAGCACTGGGGATCTGTGCTTAACCAGAGACGCAACATCTCATGGTGCTCGGCCGCGGCAGAGACTCTTGCCGAAAAGGAAAACATCCGCCTCCTTCTCCCACAAGGAAGGGCCCAGCCCTTGAAAGCTCTTGCTGCTCTTTACGGTCCCTTGGTGCCCTATCTACAGGCACAACAGCACTGGGGATCTGTGCTTTCCCAGAGACGCAACATCTCATGGTGCTCGGCAGCAGCACAGCCTCTTGCCGAAAAGGCAAACATCCGCCTCCTTCTCCCACAAGGAATGGCACAGCCCTGAAAGCTCTTGATGCTCTTCACGATCACTTGGCGCCCTATCCACAGGCACAACAGCACTGGGGATCTGTGCTTTCCCAGAGACGCAACATCTCATGGCGCTCGGCCACTGCAGAGCTTCTTGCCGAAAAGGCAAACGTCCAGCTCCTTCTCCCACAAGGAAGGGCCCAGCCCTGAAAGCTCTTGCTGCTCTTCACCTACGCTTGGCACCCTATCTACAGGCACAACAGCACTGGGGATCTGTGCTTTCCCAAGAGACGCAACATCTCATGGCGCTCGGCCACTGCAGAGCTTCTTGCCGAAAAGGCAAACGTCCGGCTCCTTCTCCCACAAGGAAGGGCCCAGCCTTGAAAGCTCTTGCTGCTCTTCATGGTCCCTTGGCGCCCTATCTACAGGCACAACAGCACTGGGCATCTGTGCTTTCCCAGAAACGCAACATCTCATGGCGCTCGGCCGCGGCAGAGCCTCTTGCCGAAAAGGCAAACGTCCGGCTCCTTCTCCCACAAGGTAGGGCCCAGCCCTGAAAGCTCTTGCTGCTCTTTACTTACGCTTGGCGCCCTATCTACAGGCACAACAGCACTGGGGATCTGTGCTTTCCCAGAGACACAACATCTCATGGCGCTCGGCTGCGGCAGAGACTCTTGCCGAAAAGGAAAACATCCGCCTCCTTCTCCCACAAGGAAGGGCCCAGCCCTGAAAGCTCTTGCTGCTCTTCACCTACACTTGGCGCCCTATCTACAGGCACAACAGCACTGGGGATCTGTGCTTTCCCAGAACCGCAACATCTCATGGCGCTCGGCCACTGCAGAGCTTCTTGCCGAAAAGGCAAACGTCCGGCTCCTTCTCCCACAAGGAAGGGCCCAGCCCTGAAAGCTGTGGCTGCTCTTCACCTACGCTTGGCACCCTATCTACAGGCACAACAGCACTGGGGATCTGTGCTTTCCCAGAGACGCAACATCTCATGGTGCTCGGCAGCGGCAGAGCCTCTTGCCGAAAAGGCAAACGTCCGGCTCCTTCTCCCACAAGGAAGGGCCCAGCCCTGAAAGCTCTTGCTGCTCTTCACGGTCCCATGGCGCCCTATCTACAGGCACAACAGCACTGGGGATCTGTGCTTTCCCAGAGACGCACATCTCATGGTTCTCGGCTGTGGCTGAGCCTCTTGCCGAAAAGGCAAACGTCCGGCTCCTTCTCCCACAAGGAAGGGCCCAGCCCTGAAAGCTCTTGCTGCTCTTTACCATCCCTTTGCGCCCTATCTACAGGCACAACAGCACTGGGGATCTGTGCTTTCCCAGAGACGCACATCTCATGGTTCTCGGCCGTGGCTGAGCCTCTTGCCGAAAAGGCAAACGTCCGGCTCCTTCTCCCACAAGGAAGGGCCCAGCCCTGAAAGCTCTTGCTGCTCTTCACCTTCGCTTGGAACCCTATATACAGGCACAACAGCACTGGGGATCTGTGCTTTCCCAGAGACACAACATCTCATGGCGCTCGGCCGCGGCAGAGACTCTTGCCGAAAAGGAAAACATCCGCCTCCTTCTCCCACAAGGAAGGGCCCAGCCCTGAAAGCTCTTGCTGCTCTTCATGGTCCCTTGGCGCCCTATCTACAGGCACAACAGCACTGGGGATCTGTGCTTTCCCAGAGACACAACATCTCATGGCGCTCGGCGTCGGCAGAGCCTCTTGCCGAAAAGGCAAACGTCCGGTTCCTTCTCCCACAAGGAAGGGCCCAGCCCTGAAAGCTCTTGCTGCTCTTCACCTACCCTTGGCGCCCTATCTACAGGCACAACAGCACTGGGGATCTGTGCTTTCCCAGAGACGCACATCTCATGGTTCTCGGCCGTGGGTGACCCTCTTGCCGAAAAGGCAAACGTCCGGCTCCTTCTCCCACAAGGAAGGGACCAGCCCTGAAAGCTCTTGCTGCTCTTCACGGTCCCTTGGTGCCCTATCTACAAGCACAACAGCACTGGGGATCTGTGCTTTCCCAGAGACACAACATCTCATGGTGCTCGGCCGCGGCTGAGACTCTTGCCGAAAAGGCAAACATCCGCCTCCTTCTCCCACAAGGAAGGGCCCAGCCCTGAAAGCTCTTGCTGCTCTTCATGGTCCCTTGGCAGCCTATCTACAGGCACAACAGCAGTGGGGATCTGTGCTTTCCCAGAGACACAACATCTCATGGTGCTCGGCCGCGGCAGAGGCTCTTGCCGAAAAGGCAAACGTCCGGCTCCTTCTCCCACAAGGAAGGGCCCAGCCCTGAAAGCTCTTGCTGCTCTTCACGGTCCCTTGGTGCCCTATCTACAGGCACAACAGCACTGGGGATCTGTGCTTTCCCAGAGACTCTCATGGTGCTCGGCACAGCACAGCCTCTTGCCGAAAAGGCAAACGTCCGGCTCCTTCTCCCGCAAGGAAGGGCCCAGCCCTGAAAGCTCTGGCTGTTCTTCACCTACCCTTGGCGCCCTATCTACAGGCACAACAGCACTGGGGATCTGTGCTTTCCCAGAGACGCAACATCTCATGGTGCTCGGCCGCGGCAGAGACTCTTGCCGAAAAGGCAAACGTCCGGCTCCTTCTCCCACAAGGAAGGCCCGTGCCCTGAAAGCTCTTGCTGCCCTTCACGGTCCCTTGGTGCCCTATCTACAGGCACAACAGCACTGGGGATCTGTGCTTTCCCAGAGACACAACATCTCATGGCGCTCGGCTGCGGCAGAGACTCTTGCCGAAAAGGAAAACATCCGCCTCCTTCTCCCACAAGGAAGGGCCCAGCCCTGAAAGCTCTTGCTGCTCTTCACCTACACTTGGCGCCCTATCTACAGGCACAACAGCACTGGGGATCTGTGCTTTCCCAGAACCGCAACATCTCATGGCGCTCGGCCACTGCAGAGCTTCTTGCCGAAAAGGCAAACGTCCGGCTCCTTCTCCCACAAGGAAGGGCCCAGCCCTGAAAGCTGTGGCTGCTCTTCACCTACGCTTGGCACCCTATCTACAGGCACAACAGCACTGGGGATCTGTGCTTTCCCAGAGACGCAACATCTCATGGTGCTCGGCAGCGGCAGAGCCTCTTGCCGAAAAGGCAAACGTCCGGCTCCTTCTCCCACAAGGAAGGGCCCAGCCCTGAAAGCTCTTGCTGCTCTTCACGGTCCCATGGCGCCCTATCTACAGGCACAACAGCACTGGGGATCTGTGCTTTCCCAGAGACGCACATCTCATGGTTCTCGGCTGTGGCTGAGCCTCTTGCCGAAAAGACAAACGTCCGGCTCCTTCTCCCACAAGGAAGGGCCCAGCCCTGAAAGCTCTTGCTGCTCTTTACCATCCCTTTGCGCCCTATCTACAGGCACAACAGCACTGGGGATCTGTGCTTTCCCAGAGACGCACATCTCATGGTTCTCGGCCGTGGCTGAGCCTCTTGCCGAAAAGGCAAACGTCCGGCTCCTTCTCCCACAAGGAAGGGCCCAGCCCTGAAAGCTCTTGCTGCTCTTCACGGTCCCTTGGTGCCCTATCTACAGGCACAACAGCACTGGGGATCTGTGCTTTCCCAGAGACGCAACATCTCATGGTGCTCGGCCGCGGCAGAGACTCTTGCCGAAAAGGCAAACGTCCGGCTCCTTCTCCCACAAGGAAGGCCCGTGCCCTGAAAGCTCTTGCTGCCCTTCACGGTCCCTTGGTGCCCTATCTACAGGCACAACAGCACTGGGGATCTGTGCTTTCCCAGAGACACAACATCTCATGGCGCTCGGCTGCGGCAGAGACTCTTGCCGAAAAGGAAAACATCCGCCTCCTTCTCCCACAAGGAAGGGCCCAGCCCTGAAAGCTCTTGCTGCTCTTCACCTACACTTGGCGCCCTATCTACAGGCACAACAGCACTGGGGATCTGTGCTTTCCCAGAACCGCAACATCTCATGGCGCTCGGCCACTGCAGAGCTTCTTGCCGAAAAGGCAAACGTCCGGCTCCTTCTCCCACAAGGAAGGGCCCAGCCCTGAAAGCTGTGGCTGCTCTTCACCTACGCTTGGCACCCTATCTACAGGCACAACAGCACTGGGGATCTGTGCTTTCCCAGAGACGCAACATCTCATGGTGCTCGGCAGCGGCAGAGCCTCTTGCCGAAAAGGCAAACGTCCGGCTCCTTCTCCCACAAGGAAGGGCCCAGCCCTGAAAGCTCTTGCTGCTCTTCACGGTCCCATGGCGCCCTATCTACAGGCACAACAGCACTGGGGATCTGTGCTTTCCCAGAGACGCACATCTCATGGTTCTCGGCTGTGGCTGAGCCTCTTGCCGAAAAGGCAAACGTCCGGCTCCTTCTCCCACAAGGAAGGGCCCAGCCCTGAAAGCTCTTGCTGCTCTTTACCATCCCTTTGCGCCCTATCTACAGGCACAACAGCACTGGGGATCTGTGCTTTCCCAGAGACGCACATCTCATGGTTCTCGGCCGTGGCTGAGCCTCTTGCCGAAAAGGCAAACGTCCGGCTCCTTCTCCCACAAGGAAGGGCCCAGCCCTGAAAGCTCTTGCTGCTCTTCACCTTCGCTTGGAACCCTATATACAGGCACAACAGCACTGGGGATCTGTGCTTTCCCAGAGACACAACATCTCATGGCGCTCGGCCGCGGCAGAGACTCTTGCCGAAAAGGAAAACATCCGCCTCCTTCTCCCACAAGGAAGGGCCCAGCCCTGAAAGCTCTTGCTGCTCTTCATGGTCCCTTGGCGCCCTATCTACAGGCACAACAGCACTGGGGATCTGTGCTTTCCCAGAGACACAACATCTCATGGCGCTCGGCGTCGGCAGAGCCTCTTGCCGAAAAGGCAAACGTCCGGTTCCTTCTCCCACAAGGAAGGGCCCAGCCCTGAAAGCTCTTGCTGCTCTTCACGATCACTTGGCGCCCTATCTACAGGCACAACAGCACTGGGGATCTGTGCTTTCCCAGAGACGCACATCTCATGGTTCTCGGCCGTGGGTGAGCCTCTTGCCGAAAAGGCAAACGTCCGGCTCCTTCTCCCACAAGGAAGGGCCCAGCCCTGAAAGCTCTTGCTGCTCTTCACGGTCCCTTGGTGCCCTATCTACAAGCACAACAGCACTGGGGATCTGTGCTTTCCCAGAGACGCAACATCTCATGGCGCTCGGCCACGGCAGAGGCTCTTGCCGAAAAGGCAAACGTCCGGCTCCTTCTCCCACAAGGAAGGGCCCATCCTTGAAAGCTATGGCTGCTCTTCACCTACGCTTGGCACCCTATCTACAGGCACAACAGCACTGGGGATCTGTGCTTTCCCAGAGACACAACATCTCATGGTGCTCGGCCACTGCAGATCCTCTTGCCGAAAAGGCAAACATCCGGCTCCTTCTCCCACAATGAAGGGACCAGCCCTGAAAGCTCTTGCTGCTCTTCACGGTCCCTTGGCGCCCTATCTACAGGCACAACAGCACTGGGGATCTGTGCTTTCCCAGAGACACAACATCTCATGGTGCTCGGCCGCGGCTGAGACTCTTGCCGAAAAGGCAAACGTCCGGTTCCTTCTCCCACAAGGAAGGGCCCAGCCCTGAAAGCTCTTGCTGCAGTTCACGGTCCCTTGGAGCCCTATCTACAGGCACAACAGCACTGGGGATCTGTGCTTTCCCAGAGACGCAACATCTCATGGCGCTCGGCCACAGCAGAGGCTCTTGCCGAAAAGGCAAACGTCCGGCTCCTTCTCCCACAAGGAAGGGCCCATCCTTGAAAGCTATGGCTGCTCTTCACCTACGCTTGGCACCCTATCTACAGGCACAACAGCACTGGGGATCTGTGCTTTCCCAGAGACACAACATCTCATGGTGCTCGGCCACTGCAGATCCTCTTGCCGAAAAGGCAAACATCCGGCTCCTTCTCCCACAATGAAGGGACCAGCCCTGAAAGCTCTTGCTGCTCTTCACGGTCCCTTGGCGCCCTATCTACAGGCACAACAGCACTGGGGATCTGTGCTTTCCCAGAGACACAACATCTCATGGTGCTCGGCCGCGGCTGAGACTCTTGCCGAAAAGGCAAACGTCCGGTTCCTTCTCCCACAAGGAAGGGCCCAGCCCTGAAAGCTCTTGCTGCAGTTCACGGTCCCTTGGAGCCCTATCTACAGGCACAACAGCACTGGGGATCTGTGCTTTCCCAGAGACACAACATCTCATCGCGCTCGGCCACAGCAGAGGCTCTTGCCGAAAAGGCAAACGTCCGGCTCCTTCTCCCACAAGGAAGGCCCGTGCCCTGAAAGCTCTTGCTGCCCTTCACGGTCCCTTGGTGCCCTATCTACAGGCACAACAGCACTGGGGATCTGTGCTTTCCCAGAGACACAACATCTCATGGCGCTCGGCTGCGGCAGAGACTCTTGCCGAAAAGGAAAACATCCGCCTCCTTCTCCCACAAGGAAGGGCCCAGCCCTGAAAGCTCTTGCTGCTCTTCACCTACACTTGGCGCCCTATCTACAGGCACAACAGCACTGGGGATCTGTGCTTTCCCAGAGACGCAACATCTCATGGCGCTCGGCCGCGGCAGAGCTTCTTGCCGAAAAGGCAAACGTCCAGCTCCTTCTCCCACAAGGAAGGGCCCAGCCCTGAAAGCTCTTGCTGCTCTTTACTTACGCTTGGCACCCTATCTACAAGCACAACAGCACTGGGGATCTGTGCTTTCCCAGAGACGCAATATCTCATGGTGCTCAGCCGCGGCAGAGACTCTTGCCGAAAAGGCAAACGTCCGGCTCCTTCTCCCACAAGGAAGGGCCCAGCCCTGAAAGCTCTTGCTGCTCTTCACCTACACTTGGCGCCCTATCCACAGGCACAACAGCACTGGGGATCTGTGCTTTCCCAGAGACGCAACATCTCATGGCGCTCGGCCGCGGCAGAGCTTCTTGCCGAAAAGGCAAACGTCCAGCTCCTTCTCCCACAAGGAAGGGCCCAGCCCTGAAAGCTCTTGCTGCTCTTTACTTACGCTTGGCACCCTATCTACAAGCACAACAGCACTGGGGATCTGTGCTTTCCCAGAGACGCAATATCTCATGGTGCTCAGCCGCGGCAGAGACTCTTGCCGAAAAGGCAAACGTCCGGCTCCTTCTCCCACAAGGAAGGGCCCAGCCCTGAAAGCTCTGGCTGTTCTTCACCTACCCTTGGCGCCCTATCTACAGGCACAACAGCACTGGGGATCTGTGCTTTCCCAGAGACGCAACATCTCATGGTGCTCGGCCGCGGCAGAGACTCTTGCCGAAAAGGCAAACATCCGGCTCCTTCTCCCACAAGGAAGGGCCCAGCCCTGAAAGCTCTTGCTGCTCTTCATGGTCCCTTGGCGCCCTATCTACAGGCACAACAGCACTGGGGATCTGTGCTTTCCCAGAGACGCAACATCTCATGGCGCTCGGCCACTGTAGAGCTTCTTGCCGAAAAGGCAAACGTCCAGCTCCTTCTCCCACAAGGAAGGGCCCAGCCCTGAAAGCTCTTGCTGCTCTTCACCTACGCTTGGCACCCTATCTACAGGCACAACAGCACTGGGGATCTGTGCTTTCCCAGAGACGCAACATCTCATGGTGCTCGGCAGCAGCACAGCCTCTTGCCTAAAAGGCAAACGTCCGGCTCCTTCTCCCACAAGGAAGGGCCCAGCCCTGAAAGCTCTTGCTGCTCTTCATGGTCCCTTGGCGCCCTATCTACAGGCAAAACAGCACTGGGGATCTGTGCTTTCCCAGAGACACAACATCTCATGGTGCTCGGCAGCGGCAGAGCCTCTTGCCGAAAAGGCAAAAGTCCCGCCTCCTTCTCCGACAAGGAAGGGCCTAGCCCTGAAAGCTCTTGCTGCTCTTTACTTACGCTTGGCACCCTATCTACAAGCACAACAACACTGGGGATCTGTGCTTTCCCAGAGACACAACATCTCATGATGCTCGGCCACGGCAGAGGCTCTTGCCGAAAAGGCAAACGTCCAGCTCCTTCTCCCACAAGGAAGGGCCCATCCTTGAAAGCTATGGCTGCTCTTCACCTACGCTTGGCACCCTATCTACAGGCACAACAGCACTGGGGATCTGTGCTTTCCCAGAGACACAACATCTCATGGTGCTCGGCCACTGCAGATCCTCTTGCCGAAAAGGCAAACGTCCGGCTCCTTCTCCCACAATGAAGGGACCAGCCCTGAAAGCTCTTGCTGCTCTTCACGGTCATTTGGCGCCCTATCTACAGGCACAACAGCACTGGGGATCTGTGCTTTCCCAGAGACACAACATCTCATGGTGCTCGGCCGCGGCTGAGACTCTTGCCGAAAAGGCAAACGTCCGGCTCCTTCTCCCACAAGGAAGGGCCCAGCCCTGAAAGCTCTTGCTGCTCTTCACGGTCCCTTGGTGCCCTATCTACAGGCACAACAGCACTGGGGATCTGTGCTTTCCCAGAGACGCAACATCTCATGGCGCTCGGCCACGGCAGAGGCTCTTGCCTAAATGGCAAACGTCCGGCTCCTTCTCCCACAAGGAAGGGCCCAACCCTGAAAGCTCTTGCTGCAGTTCACGGTCCCTTGGAGCCCTATCTACAGGCACAACAGCACTGGGGATCTGTGCTTTCCCAGACACAACATCTCATCGCGCTCGGCCACAGCAGAGGCTCTTGCCGAAAAGGCAAACGTCCGGCTCGTTCTCCCACAAGGAAGGCCCGTGCCCTGAAAGCTCTTGCTGCCCTTCACGGTCCCTTGGTGCCCTATCTACAGGCACAACAGCACTGGGGATCTGTGCTTTCCCAGAGACGCAACATCTCATGGTGCTCGGCAGCAGCACAGCCTCTTGCCTAAATGGCACACGTCCGGCTCCTTCTCCCACAAGGAAGGGCCCAGCCCTGAAAGCTCTTGCTGCTCTTTACTTACACTTGGCACCCTATCTACAAGCACAACATCACTGGGGATCTGTGCTTTCCCAGAGACGCAACATCTCATGGTGCTCAGCCGCGGCAGAGACTCTTGCCGAAAAGGCAAACGTCCAGCTCCTTCTCCCACAAGGAAGGGCCCAGCCTTGAAAGCTCTTGCTGCTCTTCACCTACGCTTGGCACCCTATCTACAGGCACAACAGCACTGGGGATCTGTGCTTTCCCAGAGACGCAACATCTCATGGCGCTCGGCCATGGCAGAGGCTCTTGCCGAAAAGGCAAACGTCCGGTTCATTCTCACACAAGGAAGGGCCCAGCCCTGAAAGCTCTTGCTGCTCTTTACTTACACTTGGCACCCTATCTACAAGCACAACAGCACTGGGGATCTGTGCTTTCCCAGAGACGCAACATCTCATGGTGCTCAGCCGCGGCAGAGACTCTTGCCGAAAAGGCAAACGTCCGGCTCCTTCTCCCACAAGGAAGGGCCCAGCCCTGAAAGCTCTTCCTGCTCTTCACGATCACTTGGCGCCCTATCCACAGGCACAACAGCACTGGGGATCTGTGCTTTCCCAGAGACGCAACATCTCATGGCGCTCGGCCATGGCAGAGCTTATGCCGAAAAAGCAAACGTCCAGCTCCTTCTCCCACAAGGAAGGGCACAGCCTTGAAAGCTATGGCTGCTCTTCACGATCACTTGGCACCCTATATACAGGCACAACAGCACTGGGGATCTGTGCTTTCCCAGAGACACAACATCTCATGGTGCTCGGCCACGGCAGATCCTCTTGCCGAAAAGGCAAACGTCCGGCTCCTTCTCCCACAATGAAGGGACCAGCCCTGAAAGCTCATGCTGCTCTTCACGGTCCCTTGACGCCCTATCTACAGGCACAACAGCACTGGGGATCTGTGCTTTCCCAGAGACGCAACATCTCATGGCCCTCGGCCACGGCAGAGGCTCTTGCCTAAAAGGCAAACGTCCGGCTCCTTCTCCCACAAGGAAGGGCCCAGCCCTGAAAGCTCTTGCTGCTCTTCACCTACCCTTGGCGCCCTATCTACAGGCACAACAGCACTGGGGATCTGTGCTTTCCCAGAGACGCAACATCTCATCGCGCTCGGCCACAGCACAGCCTCTTGCCTAAATGGCAAACGTCCGGCTCCTTCTCCCACAAGGAAGGGCCCAGCCCTGAAAGCTCTTGCTGCTCTTCACGATCACTTGGCGCCCTATCCACAGGCACAACAGCACTGGGGATCTGTGCTTTCCCAGAGACGCAACATCTCATGGCGCTCGGCCACTGCAGAGCTTCTTGCCGAAAAGGCAAACGTCCAGCTCCTTCTCCCACAAGGAAGGGCCCAGCCTTGAAAGCTCTTGCTGCTCTTCACCTACGCTTGGCACCCTATCTACAGGCACAACAGCACTGGGGATCTGTGCTTTCCCAGAGACGCAACATCTCATGGTGCTCGGCCGTGGCAGAGCCTCTTGCCGAAAAGGCAAACGTCACGCCTCCTTCTCCGACAAGGAAGGGCCCAGCCCTGAAAGCTCTTGCTGCTCTTTACTTACGCTTGGCACCCTATCTACAAGCACAACAGCACTGGGGATCTGTGCTTTCCCAGAGACGCAATATCTCATGGTGCTCAGCCGCGGCAGAGCCTCTTGCCGAAAAGGCAAACGTCCGGCTCCTTCTCCCACAAGGAAGGGCCCAGCCCTGAAAGCTCTTGCTGTTCTTCACCTACCCTTGGCGCCCTATCTACAGGCACAACAGCACTGGGGATCTGTGCTTTCCCAGAGACGCAACATCTCATGGCGCTCGGCCACTGCAGAGCTTCTTGCCGAAAAGGCAAACGTCCGGCTCCTTCTCCCACAAGGAAGGGCCCAGCCCTGAAAGCTGTGGCTGCTCTTCACCTACGCTTGGCACCCTATCTACAGGCACAACAGCACTGGGGATCTGTGCTTTCCCAGAGACGCAACATCTCATGGTGCTCGGCAGCGGCAGAGCCTCTTGCCGAAAAGGCAAACGTCCGGCTCCTTCTCCCACAAGGAAGGGCCCAGCCCTGAAAGCTCTTGCTGCTCTTCACGGTCCCTTGGTGCCCTATCTACAGGCACAACAGCACTGGGGATCTGTGCTTTCCCAGAGACACAACATCTCATGGTGCTCGGCACAGCACAGCCTCTTGCCGAAAAGGCAAACGTCCGGCTCCTTCTCCCACAAGGAAGGGCCCAGCCCTGAAAGCTCTGGCTGTTCTTCACCTACCCTTGGCGCCCTATCTACAGGCACAACAGCACTGGGGATCTGTGCTTTCCCAGAGACGCAACATCTCATGGTGCTCGGCCGCGGCAGAGACTCTTGCCGAAAAGGCAAACATCCGGCTCCTTCTCCCACAAGGAAGGGCCCAGCCCTGAAAGCTCTTGCTGCTCTTCACGGTCCCTTGGCGCCCTATCTACAGGCACAACAGCACTGGGGATCTGTGCTTTCCCAGAGACGCAACATCTCATGGTGCTCGGCAGCGGCAGAGCCTCTTGCCGAAAAGGCAAACGTCCGGCTCCTTCTCCCACAAGGAAGGGCCCAGCCCTGAAAGCTCTTGCTGCTCTTCACCTACCCTTGGCGCCCTATCTACAGGCACAACAGCACTGGGGATCTGTGCTTTCCCAGAGACACAACATCTCATGGCGCTCGGCCGCGGCAGAGACTCTTGCCGAAAAGGCAAACGTCCGGCTCCTTCTCCCACAAGGAAGGGCCCAGCCCTGAAAGCTCTTGCTGCTCTTCACGGTCCCTTGGCGCCCTATCTACAGGCACAACAGCACTGGGGATCTGTGCTTTCCCAGAGACGCAACATCTCATGGCACTCGGCCGCGGCAGAGCCTCTTGCCGAAAAGGCAAACGTCCGGCTCCTTCTCCCACAAGGAAGGGCCCAGCCCTGAAAGCTCTTGCTGCTCTTCACTGTCCCTTGGTGCCCTATCTACAGGCACAACAGCACTGGGGATCTGTGCTTTCCCAGAGACACAACATCTCATGGTGCTCGGCCGCGGCAGAGACTCGTGCCGAAAAGGCAAACATCCGCCTCCTTCTCCCACAAGGAAGGGCCCAGCCCTGAAAGCTCTTGCTGCTCTTCATGGTCCCTTGGCGCCCTAGCTACAGGCACAACAGCACTGGGGATCTGTGCTTTCCCAGAGACACAACATCTCATGGCGCTCGGCCGCGGCAGAGGCTCTTGCCGAAAAGGCAAACGTCCGGCTCCTTCTCCCACAAGGAAGGGCCCAGCCCTGAAAGCTCTTGCTGCTCTTCACGGTCCCTTGGTGCCCTATCTACAAGCACAACAGCACTGGGGATCTGTGCTTTCCCAGAGACGCAACATGTCATGGCGCTCGGCCGCGGCAGAGACTCTTGCCGAAAAGGCAAACATCCGGCTCCTTCTCCCACAAGGAAGGGCCCAGCCCTGAAAGCTCTTGCTGATCTTCATGGTCCCTTGGCGCCCTATCTACAGGCACAACAGCACTGGGGATCTGTGCTTTCCCAGAGACGCACATCTCATGGTTCTCGGCCGTGGGTCAGCCTCTTCCGAAAAGGCAAACGTCCGGCTCCTTCTCCCACAAGGAAGGGCCCAGCCCTGAAAGCTCTTGCTGCTCTTCACGGTCCCTTGGTGCCCTATCTACAAGCACAACAGCACTGGGGATCTGTGCTTTCCCAGAGACGCAATATCTCATGGTGCTCGGCCGCGGCTGAGACTCTTGCCGAAAAGGCAAACATCCGGCTCCTTCTCCCACAAGGAAGGGCCCAGCCCTGAAAGCTCTTACTGCTCTTCATGGTCCCTTGGCGCCCTATCTACAGGCACAACAGCACTGGGGATCTGTGCTTTCCCAGAGACGCAACATCTCATGGTGCTCGGCCACGGCAAAGCTTCTTGCCGAAAAGGCAAACGTCCGGCTCCTTCTCCCACAAGGAAGGGCCTAGCCCTGAAAGCTCTTGCTGCTCTTCAACTTCGCTTGGAACCCTATATACAGGCACAACAGCACTGGGGATCTGTGCTTTCCCAGAGACGCAACATCTCATGGTGCTCGGCCGCGGCAGAGACTCTTGCCGAAAAGGCAAAAGTCCGGTTCCTTCTCCCACAAGGAAGGGCCCAGCCCTGAAAGCTCTTGCTGCTCTTCACCTACACTTGGCGCCCTATCTACAGGCACAACAGCACTGGGCATCTGTGCTTTCCCAGAGACGCAACATCTCATGGTGCTCAGCAGCAGCACAGCCTCTTGCCGAAAAGGCAAACGTCCGGCTCCTTCTCCCACAAGGAAGGGCCCAGCCCTGAAAGCTCTGGCTGTTCTTCACCTACCCTTGGCGCCCTATCTACAGGCACAACAGCACTGGGGATCTGTGCTTTCCCAGAGACGCAACATCTCATGGTGCTCGGCCGCGGCAGAGACTCTTGCCGAAAAGGCAAACGTCCGGCTCCTTCTCCCACAAGGAAGGGCCCAGCCCTGAAAGCTCTTGCTGCTCTTCACGGTCCCTTGGTGCCCTATCTACAAGCACAACAGCACTGGGGATATGTGCTTTCCCAGAGACGCAACATCTCATGGCACTCGGCACAGCAGAGCCTCTTGCCGAAAAGGCAAACATCCGGCTCCTTCTCCCACAAGGAAGGGCCCAGCCCTGAAAGCTCTTGCTGCTCTTCACGGTCCCTTGGTGCCCTATCTACAAGCACAACAGCACTGGGGATCTGTGCTTTCCCAGAGACGCAACATCTCATGGTGCTCGGCCGCGGCAGAGCCTCTTGCCGAAAAGGCAAACGTCCGGCTCCTTCTCCCACAAGGAAGGGCCCAGCCCTGAAAGCTCTTGCTGCTCTTCACGATCACTTGGCGCCCTTTCTACAGGCACAACAGCACTGGGGATCTGTGCTTTCCCAGAGACGCAACATCTCATGGCGCTCGGCCACTGTAGAGCTTCTTGCCGAAAAGGCAAACGTCCAGCTCCTTCTCCCACAAGGAAGGGCCCAGCCCTGAAAGCTCTTGCTGCTCTTCACCTACGCTTGGCACCCTATCTACAGGCACAACAGCACTGGGGATCTGTGCTTTCCCAGAGACGCAACATCTCATGGTGCTCGGCAGCAGCACAGCCTCTTGCCTAAAAGGCAAACGTCCGGCTCCTTCTCCCACAAGGAAGAGCCCAGCCCTGAAAGCTCTTGCTGCTCTTCATGGTCCCTTGGCGCCCTATCTACAGGCAAAACAGCACTGGGGATCTGTGCTTTCCCAGAGACACAACATCTCATGGTGCTCGGCAGCGGCAGAGCCTCTTGCCGAAAAGGCAAAAGTCCCGCCTCCTTCTCCGACAAGGAAGGGCCTAGCCCTGAAAGCTATGGCTGCTCTTCACCTACGCTTGGCACCCTATCTACAGGCACAACAGCACTGGGGATCTGTGCTTTCCCAGAGACACAACATCTCATGGTGCTCGGCCACTGCAGATCCTCTTGCCGAAAAGGCAAACGTCCGGCTCCTTCTCCCACAATGAAGGGACCAGCCCTGAAAGCTCTTGCTGCTCTTCACGGTCCCTTGGCGCCCTATCTACAGGCACAACAGCACTGGGGATCTGTGCTTTCCCAGAGACACAACATCTCATGGTGCTCGGCCTCGGCTGAGACTCTTGCCGAAAAGGCAAACGTCCGGCTCCTTCTCCCACAAGGAAGGGCCCAGCCCTGAAAGCTCTTGCTGCTCTTCACGGTCCCTTGGTGCCCTATCTACAGGCACAACAGCACTGGGGATCTGTGCTTTCCCAGAGACGCAACATCTCATGGCGCTCGGCCACGGCAGAGGCTCTTGCCTAAAAGGCAAACGTCCGGCTCCTTCTCCCACAAGGAAGGGCCCAGCCCTGAAAGCTCTTGCTGCAGTTCACGGTCCCTTGGAGCCCTATCTACAGGCACAACAGCACTGGGCATCTGTGCTTTCCCAGAGACGCAACATCTCATGGTGCTCGGCCGCGGCTGAGACTCTTGCCGAAAAGGCAAACAACCGCCTCCTTCTCCCACAAGGAAGGGCCCAGCCATGAAAGCTCTTGCTGCCCTTCACGGTCCCTTGGTGCCCTATCTACAGGCACAACAGCACTGGGGATCTGTGCTTTCCCAGAGACGCAACATCTCATGGTGCTCGGCAGCAGCACAGCCTCTTGCCTAAATGGCAAACGTCCGGCTCCTTCTCCCACAAGGAAGGGCCCAGCCCTGAAAGCTCTTGCTGCTCTTCACGGTCCCTTGGCGCCCTATCCACAGGCACAACAGCACTGGGGATCTGTGCTTTCCCAGAGACGCAACATCTCATGGTTCTCGGCCGTGGCTGAGCCTCTTGCCGAAAAGGCAAATGTCTGGCTCCTTCTCCCACAAGGAAGGGCCTAGCCCTGAAAGCTCTTGCTGCTCTTCAACTTCGCTTGGCGCCCTATCTACAGGCACAACAGCACTGGGGATCTGTGCTTTCCCAGAGACGCAACATCTCATGGCACTCGGCCGCGGCAGAGCCTCTTGCCGAAAAGGCAAACGTCCGGCTCCTTCTCCCACAAGGAAGGGCCCAGCCCTGAAAGCTCTTGCTGCTCTTCACGGTCCCTTGGCACCCTATCTACAGGCACAACAGCACTGGGGATCTGTGCTTTCCCAGAGACGCAACATCTCATGGCACTCGGCCGCGGCACAGCCTCTTGCCGAAAAGGCAAATGTCCGTATCCTTGTCCCATAAGCAAGGGCCCAGCCCTGAAAGCTCTTGCTGTTCTTCACCTACACTTGGCGCCCTATCTACAGGCACAACAGCACTGGGCATCTGTGCTTTCCCAGAGACGCAACATCTCATGGTGCTCAGCAGCAGCACAGCCTCTTGCCGAAAAGGCAAACGTCCGGCTCCTTCTCCCACAAGGAAGGGCCCAGCCCTGAAAGCTCTGGCTGTTCTTCACCTACCCTTGGCGCCCTATCTACAGGCACAACAGCACTGGGGATCTGTGCTTTCCCAGAGACGCAACATCTCATGGCGCTCGGCCGCGGCAGAGGCTCTTGCCGAAAAGGCAAACATCCGGCTCCTTCTCCCACAAGGAAGGGCCCAGCCCTGAAAGCTCTTGCTGCTCTTCACGGTCCCTTGGTGCCCTATCTACAAGCACAACAGCACTGGGGATCTGTGCTTTCCCAGAGACGCAACATCTCATGGCGCTCGGCACAGCAGAGCCTCTTGCCGAAAAGGCAAACGTCCGGCTCCTTCTCCCACAAGGAAGGGCCCAGCCCTGAAAGCTCTTGCTGCTCTTCACGGTCCCTTGGTGCCCTATCTACAAGCACAACAGCACTGGGGATCTGTGCTTTCCCAGAGACGCAACATCTCATGGTGCTCGGCCGCGGCTGAGACTCTTGCCGAAAAGGCAAACATCCGCCTCCTTCTCCCACAAGGAACGGCCCAGCCCTGAAAGCTCTTGCTGCTCTTCACTGTCCCTTGGTGCCCTATCTACAGGCACAACAGCACTGGGGATCTGTGCTTTCCCAGAGACGCAACATCTCATGGCGCTCGGCCACTGTAGAGCTTCTTGCCGAAAAGGCAAACGTCCAGCTCCTTCTCCCACAAGGAAGGGCCCAGCCCTGAAAGCTCTTGCTGCTCTTCACGGTCCCTTGGTGCCCTATCTACAGGCACAACAGCACTGGGGATCTGTGCTTTCCCAGAGACGCAACATCTCATGGCACTCGGCCACTGTAGAGCTTCTTGCCGAAAAGGCAAACGTCCAGCTCCTTCTCCCACAAGGAAGGGCCCAGCCCTGAAAGCTCTTGCTGCTCTTCACCTACGCTTGGCACCCTATCTACAGGCACAACAGCACTGGGGATCTGTGCTTTCCCAGAGACGCAACATCTCATGGTGCTCGGCAGCAGCACAGCCTCTTGCCTAAAAGGCAAACGTCCGGCTCCTTCTCCCACAAGGAAGGGCCCAGCCCTGAAAGCTCTTGCTGCTCTTCATGGTCCCTTGGCGCCCTATCTACAGGCAAAACAGCACTGGGGATCTGTGCTTTCCCAGAGACGCAACATCTCATGGTGCTCGGCAGCGGCAGAGCCTCTTGCCGAAAAGCAAAAGTCCCGCCTCCTTCTCCGACAAGGAAGGGCCTAGCCCTGAAAGCTCTTGCTGCTCTTTACTTACGCTTGGCACCCTATCTACAAGCACAACAACACTGGGGATCTGTGCTTTCCCAGAGACACAACATCTCATGGCGCTCGGCCACGGCAGAGGCTCTTGCCGAAAAGGCAAACGTCCAGCTCCTTCTCCCACAAGGAAGGGCCCATCCTTGAAAGCTATGGCTGCTCTTCACCTACGCTTGGCACCCTATCTACAGGCACAACAGCACTGGGGATCTGTGCTTTCCCAGAGACACAACATCTCATGGTGCTCGGCCACTGCAGATCCTCTTGCCGAAAAGGCAAACGTCCGGCTCCTTCTCCCACAATGAAGGGACCAGCCATGAAAGCTCTTGCTGCTCTTCACGGTCCCTTGGCGCCCTATCAACAGGCACAACAGCACTGGGGATCTGTGCTTTCCCAGAGACACAACATCTCATGGTGCTCGGCCGCGGCTGAGACTCTTGCCGAAAAGGCAAACGTCCGGCTCCTTCTCCCACAAGGAAGGGCCCAGCCCTGAAAGCTCTTGCTGCTCTTCACGGTCCCTTGGTGCCCTATCTACAGGCACAACAGCACTGGGGATCTGTGCTTTCCCAGAGACGCAACATCTCATGGCGCACGGCCACGGCAGAGGCTCTTGCCTAAAAGGCAAACGTCCGGCTCCTTCTCCCACAAGGAAGGGCCCAGCCCTGAAAGCTCTTGCTGCAGTTCACGGTCCCTTGGAGCCCTATCTACAGGCACAACAGCACTGGGGATCTGTGCTTTCCCAGAGACGCAACATCTCATCGCGCTCGGCCACAGCAGAGGCTCTTGCCGAAAAGGCAAACGTCCGGCTCCTTCTCCCACAAGGAAGGCCCGTGCCCTGAAAGCTCTTGCTGCCCTTCACAGTCCCTTGGCGCCCTATCTACAGGCACAACAGCACTGGGGATCTGTGCTTTCCCAGAGACGCAACATCTCATGGGGCTCGGCAGCAGCACAGCCTCTTGCCTAAATGGCAAACGTCCGGCTCCTTCTCCCACAAGGAAGGGCCCAGCCCTGAAAGCTCTTGCTGCTCTTCACGATCACTTGGCGCCCTATCTACAGGCACAACAGCACTGGGGATCTGTGCTTTCCCAGAGACGCAACATCTCATGGTGCTCGGCCACGGCAGAGGCTCTTGCCGAAAAGGCAAACGTCCGGTTCCTTCTCCCACAAGGAAGGGCCCAGCCTTGAAAGCTCTTGCTGCAGTTCACGGTCCCTTGGAGCCCTATCTACAGGCACAACAGCACTGGGGATCTGTGCTTTCCCAGAGATGCAACATCTCATGGTGGTCGGCCGCGGCAGAGGCTCTTGCCGAAAAGGCAAACGTCTGGCTCCTTCTCCCACAAGGAAGGGCCCAGCCCTGAAAGCTCTTGCTGCTCTTTACGGTCCCTTGGTGCCCTATCTACAGGCACAACAGCACTGGGGATCTGTGCTTTCCCAGAGACGCAACATCTCATGGTGCTCGGCAGCAGCACAGCCTCTTGCCGAAAAGGCAAACGTCCGGCTCCTTCTCCCACAAGGAAGGGCCCAGCCCTGAAAGCTCTTGCTGCTCTTCACCTACACTTGGCGCCCTATCTACAGGCACAACAGCACTGGGGATCTGTGCTTTCCCAGACACACAACATCTCATGGTGCTCGGCAGCAGCACAGCCTCTTGCCTAAAAGGCAAATGTCCAGCTCCTTCTCCCACAAGGAAGGGCCCAGCCCTGAAAGCTCTTGCTACTCTTCACGGTCCCTTGGCGCCCTATCTACAGGCACAACAGCACTGGGGATCTGTGCTTTCCCAGAGACGCAACATCTCATGGTGCTCGGCAGCAGCACAGCCTCTTGCCGAAAAGGCAAACGTCCGGCTCCTTCTCCCACAAGGAAGGGCCCAGCCCTGAAAGCTCTTGCTGCTCTTCACGGTCCCTTGGCGCCCTATCTACAGGCACAACAGCACTGGGCATCTGTGCTTTCCCAGAAACGCAACATCTCATGGTGCTCGGCCGCGGCACAGCGTCTTGCCGAAAAGGCAAACGTCCGGCTCCTTCTCCCACAAGGAAGGGCCCAGCCCTGAAAGCTCTTGCTGCTCTTCACGGTCCCTTGGTGCCCTATCTACAGGCACAACAGCACTGGGGATCTGTGATTTCCCAGAGACGCAACATCTCATGGCGGTCGGCCGCGGCAGAGGCTCTTGACGAAAAGGCAAACGTCCGGCTCCTTCTCCCACAAGGAAGGGCCCAGCCCTGAAAGCTCTTGCTGCTCTTCACGGTCCCTTGGAGCCCTATCTACAGGCACAACAGCACTGGGGATCTGTGCTTTCCCAGAGACACAACATCTCATCGCGCTCGACCACAGCAGAGGCTCTTGCCGAAAAGGCAAACGTCCGGCTCCTTCTCCCACAAGGAAGGCCCGTGCCCTGAAAGCTCTTGCTGCCCTTCACGGTCCCTTGGTGCCCTGTCTACAGGCACAACAGCACTGGGGATCTGTGCTTTCCCAGAGACGCAACATCTCATGGTGCTCGGCAGCAGCACAGCCTCTTGCCTAAATGGCAAACGTCCGGCTCCTTCTCCCACAAGGAAGGGCCCAGCCCTGAAAGCTCTTGCTGCTCTTTACTTACACTTGGCACCCTATCTACAAGCACAACATCACTGGGGATCTGTGCTTTCCCAGAGACGCAACATCTCATGGTGCTCAGCCGCGGCAGAGACTCTTGCCGAAAAGGCAAACGTCCGGCTCCTTCTCCCACAAGGAAGGGCCCAGCCCTGAAAGCTCTTGCTGCTCTTCATGGTCCCTTGGCGCCCTATCTACAGGCAAAACAGCACTGGGGATCTGTGCTTTCCCAGAGACACAACATCTCATGGTGCTCGGCAGCGGCAGAGCCTCTTGCCGAAAAGGCAAAAGTCCCGCCTCCTTCTCCGACAAGGAAGGGCCTAGCCCTGAAAGCTCTTGCTGCTCTTTACTTACGCTTGGCACCCTATCTACAAGCACAACAACACTGGGGATCTGTGCTTTCCCAGAGACACAACATCTCATGATGCTCGGCCACGGCAGAGGCTCTTGCCGAAAAGGCAAACGTCCAGCTCCTTCTCCCACAAGGAAGGGCCCAGCCTTGAAAGCTATGGCTGCTCTTCACCTACGCTTGGCACCCTATCTACAGGCACAACAGCACTGGGGATCTGTGCTTTCCCAGAGACACAACATCTCATGGTGCTCGGCCACTGCAGAGCCTCTTGCCGAAAAGGCAAACGTCCGGCTCCTTCTCCCACAATGAAGGGACCAGCCCTGAAAGCTCTTGCTGCTCTTCACGGTCATTTGGCGCCCTATCTACAGGCACAACAGCACTGGGGATCTGTGCTTTCCCAGAGACACAACATCTCATGGTGCTCGGCCGCGGCTGAGACTCTTGCCGAAAAGGCAAACGTCCGGCTCCTTCTCCCACAAGGAAGGGCCCAGCCCTGAAAGCTCTTGCTGCTCTTCACGGTCCCTTGGTGCCCTATCTACAGGCACAACAGCACTGGGGATCTGTGCTTTCCCAGAGACGCAACATCTCATGGCGCTCGGCCACGGCAGAGGCTCTTGCCTAAATGGCAAACGTCCGGCTCCTTCTCCCACAAGGAAGGGCCCAACCCTGAAAGCTCTTGCTGCAGTTCACGGTCCCTTGGAGCCCTATCTACAGGCACAACAGCACTGGGGATCTGTGCTTTCCCAGAGACACAACATCTCATCGCGCTCGGCCACAGCAGAGGCTCTTGCCGAAAAGGCAAACGTCCGGCTCGTTCTCCCACAAGGAAGGCCCGTGCCCTGAAAGCTCTTGCTGCCCTTCACGGTCCCTTGGTGCCCTATCTACAGGCACAACAGCACTGGGGATCTGTGCTTTCCCAGAGACGCAACATCTCATGGTGCTCGGCAGCAGCACAGCCTCTTGCCTAAATGGCAAACGTCCGGCTCCTTCTCCCACAAGGAAGAGCCCAGCCCTGAAAGCTCTTGCTGCTCTTTACTTACACTTGGCACCCTATCTACAAGCACAACATCACTGGGGATCTGTGCTTTCCCAGAGACGCAACATCTCATGGTGCTCAGCCGCGGCAGAGACTCTTGCCGAAAAGGCAAACGTCCAGCTCCTTCTCCCACAAGGAAGGGCCCAGCCCTGAAAGCTCTTGCTGCTCTTCACCTACCCTTGGCGCCCTATCTACAGGCACAACAGCACTGGGGATCTGTGCTTTCCCAGAGACACAACATCTCATGGCGCTCGGCCGCGGCAGAGACTCTTGCCGAAAAGGCAAACGTCCGGCTCCTTCTCCCACAAGGAAGGGCCCAGCCCTGAAAGCTCTTGCTGCTCTTCACGGTCCCTTGGCGCCCTATCTACAGGCACAACAGCACTGGGGATCTGTGCTTTCCCAGAGACGCAACATCTCATGGCACTCGGCCGCGGCAGAGCCTCTTGCCGAAAAGGCAAACGTCCGGCTCCTTCTCCCACAAGGAAGGGCCCAGCCCTGAAAGCTCTTGCTGCTCTTCACTGTCCCTTGGTGCCCTATCTACAGGCACAACAGCACTGGGGATCTGTGCTTTCCCAGAGACACAACATCTCATGGTGCTCGGCCGCGGCAGAGACTCGTGCCGAAAAGGCAAACATCCGCCTCCTTCTCCCACAAGGAAGGGCCCAGCCCTGAAAGCTCTTGCTGCTCTTCATGGTCCCTTGGCGCCCTAGCTACAGGCACAACAGCACTGGGGATCTGTGCTTTCCCAGAGACACAACATCTCATGGCGCTCGGCCGCGGCAGAGGCTCTTGCCGAAAAGGCAAACGTCCGGCTCCTTCTCCCACAAGGAAGGGCCCAGCCCTGAAAGCTCTTGCTGCTCTTCACGGTCCCTTGGTGCCCTATCTACAAGCACAACAGCACTGGGGATCTGTGCTTTCCCAGAGACGCAACATGTCATGGCGCTCGGCCGCGGCAGAGACTCTTGCCGAAAAGGCAAACATCCGGCTCCTTCTCCCACAAGGAAGGGCCCAGCCCTGAAAGCTCTTGCTGATCTTCATGGTCCCTTGGCGCCCTATCTACAGGCACAACAGCACTGGGGATCTGTGCTTTCCCAGAGACGCACATCTCATGGTTCTCGGCCGTGGGTCAGCCTCTTCCGAAAAGGCAAACGTCCGGCTCCTTCTCCCACAAGGAAGGGCCCAGCCCTGAAAGCTCTTGCTGCTCTTCACGGTCCCTTGGTGCCCTATCTACAAGCACAACAGCACTGGGGATCTGTGCTTTCCCAGAGACGCAATATCTCATGGTGCTCGGCCGCGGCTGAGACTCTTGCCGAAAAGGCAAACATCCGGCTCCTTCTCCCACAAGGAAGGGCCCAGCCCTGAAAGCTCTTACTGCTCTTCATGGTCCCTTGGCGCCCTATCTACAGGCACAACAGCACTGGGGATCTGTGCTTTCCCAGAGACGCAACATCTCATGGTGCTCGGCCACGGCAAAGCTTCTTGCCGAAAAGGCAAACGTCCGGCTCCTTCTCCCACAAGGAAGGGCCTAGCCCTGAAAGCTCTTGCTGCTCTTCAACTTCGCTTGGAACCCTATATACAGGCACAACAGCACTGGGGATCTGTGCTTTCCCAGAGACGCAACATCTCATGGTGCTCGGCCGCGGCAGAGACTCTTGCCGAAAAGGCAAAAGTCCGGTTCCTTCTCCCACAAGGAAGGGCCCAGCCCTGAAAGCTCTTGCTGCTCTTCACCTACCCTTGGCGCCCTATCTACAGGCACAACAGCACTGGGCATCTGTGCTTTCCCAGAGACGCACATCTCATGGTTCTCGGCGTGGGTGAGCCTCTTGCCGAAAAGGCAAACGTCCGGCTCCTTCTCCCACAAGGAAGGGCCCAGCCCTGAAAGCTCTTGCTGCTCTTCACGGTCCCTTGGTGCCCTATCTACAAGCACAACAGCACTGGGGATCTGTGCTTTCCCAGAGACGCAACATCTCATGGCGCTCGGCCACGGCAGAGGCTCTTGCCGAAAAGGCAAACGTCCGGCTCCTTCTCCCACAAGGAAGGGCCCATCCTTGAAAGCTATGGCTGCTCTTCACCTACGCTTGGCACCCTATCTACAGGCACAACAGCACTGGGGATCTGTGCTTTCCCAGAGACACAACATCTCATGGTGCTCGGCCACTGCAGATCCTCTTGCCGAAAAGGCAAACATCCGGCTCCTTCTCCCACAATGAAGGGACCAGCCCTGAAAGCTCTTGCTGCTCTTCACGGTCCCTTGGCGCCCTATCTACAGGCACAACAGCACTGGGGATCTGTGCTTTCCCAGAGACACAACATCTCATGGTGCTCGGCCGCGGCTGAGACTCTTGCCGAAAAGGCAAACGTCCGGTTCCTTCTCCCACAAGGAAGGGCCCAGCCCTGAAAGCTCTTGCTGCAGTTCACGGTCCCTTGGAGCCCTATCTACAGGCACAACAGCACTGGGGATCTGTGCTTTCCCAGAGACGCAACATCTCATGGCGCTCGGCCACAGCAGAGGCTCTTGCCGAAAAGGCAAACGTCCGGCTCCTTCTCCCACAAGGAAGGGCCCATCCTTGAAAGCTATGGCTGCTCTTCACCTACGCTTGGCACCCTATCTACAGGCACAACAGCACTGGGGATCTGTGCTTTCCCAGAGACACAACATCTCATGGTGCTCGGCCACTGCAGATCCTCTTGCCGAAAAGGCAAACATCCGGCTCCTTCTCCCACAATGAAGGGACCAGCCCTGAAAGCTCTTGCTGCTCTTCACGGTCCCTTGGCGCCCTATCTACAGGCACAACAGCACTGGGGATCTGTGCTTTCCCAGAGACACAACATCTCATGGTGCTCGGCCGCGGCTGAGACTCTTGCCGAAAAGGCAAACGTCCGGTTCCTTCTCCCACAAGGAAGGGCCCAGCCCTGAAAGCTCTTGCTGCAGTTCACGGTCCCTTGGAGCCCTATCTACAGGCACAACAGCACTGGGGATCTGTGCTTTCCCAGAGACACAACATCTCATCGCGCTCGGCCACAGCAGAGGCTCTTGCCGAAAAGGCAAACGTCCGGCTCCTTCTCCCACAAGGAAGGCCCGTGCCCTGAAAGCTCTTGCTGCCCTTCACGGTCCCTTGGTGCCCTATCTACAGGCACAACAGCACTGGGGATCTGTGCTTTCCCAGAGACACAACATCTCATGGCGCTCGGCTGCGGCAGAGACTCTTGCCGAAAAGGAAAACATCCGCCTCCTTCTCCCACAAGGAAGGGCCCAGCCCTGAAAGCTCTTGCTGCTCTTCACCTACACTTGGCGCCCTATCTACAGGCACAACAGCACTGGGGATCTGTGCTTTCCCAGAGACGCAACATCTCATGGCGCTCGGCCGCGGCAGAGCTTCTTGCCGAAAAGGCAAACGTCCAGCTCCTTCTCCCACAAGGAAGGGCCCAGCCCTGAAAGCTCTTGCTGCTCTTTACTTACGCTTGGCACCCTATCTACAAGCACAACAGCACTGGGGATCTGTGCTTCCCCGAGACGCAA